>NC_064640.1:642243161-642550199 GCF_023864345.2 Schistocerca serialis cubense
CGCCTTGTTCTACAGTGGGACAAGCGTCTCAACAACCAGGGGCAATACTTCTAACATACAGGTACTGGTTTCTGTAATTATGCCTCCGGCTCGTTTCTTTTTGAACGCTCCTTATACTCGGAGTTTTTGTTTAGAGCACGAAATACAGTAAGCACTCTTGAAGCGGAATGGTTCTATTGCATCGTGATCGGATTCTAAGAGAAATTGTTCAAATGGCTCTAAGTGCTATGGGACTTAACATCTGAGGCCATCATTCCCCTAGAACTTAGAGCTACTTAAACCTAACTAACCTAAGGATATCACACAAATCCATGCCCGAAGCAGGATTCGAACCTGCGACTGTAGCAGCAGCCCGGTTCCGGACTGAAGCGCCTAGAGCCGCTCGGCCAAAGCGGACGGCGGATTCTAAGAGAATCACTGAAAATATTACGCTGTTATCTCGAGAGGAAATACTTGAAATGCATCGCAGATCCCACGGCACGTCTCTACCTTGCCAGACAACATTTTCTTTGTAAGTACGGTATGCATTTCGACTGGTAGACGCAGCCCATAGCCGACCATTTGCCTTCCCTACTACAGAACTTACTTGCGCATTTCACATCACTTTGCAGCGTTACGTCTAGATATATAATCCACATGATAGTGGAGTGCTAATGCTGTATTCGAGCATTACTGGAGTTGCCATTCATCACACAAACTTGAAATTTTGCCTAAGTTACCTTGCATCCTTCTATAGCCACTCAACGACGACACCTTCCTGTACATCAAAGCATCATCAGCAAATAACCGCAGACTGCTGCGCACCCTGTCCTCCAGATCATTTATGTATACAGAAAACAATAGTGGCCCTATCACACTTTCCCGGGCACTCCTGATGATGCTTTCGTGTCTAATGAACACTGGCGCTGGAGGACAACGTAATGCGTTCTATTACTTAAGAAGTCTTCGAGCTACCCACATATCTGTGAACCTAATCCATACTCTTGGACATTCCTTAATAGTCTGCAGTGCGGCACTGCGTCAATAGCTTTCCGTAAATCTAGGAATATGGAATCTGCCTGTTACCCTTCATTCATATTGCTAAGGATATCATTTGAGAGAAGAGCAACCGGAGTTTCACAAGAGAGATGCTTTCTAAAACTGCGCTGATTTGTGAACAGAAGTTTTTATCAAGGATATTTATTATACTCGAACTGAGAATATGTTCCAGAATTCTGCAATATTGGTCTGTGATTTTCAAGGTCTGATTTTCTTATACACAGGAGTCACTTTGGACTATATATATTCATGAAAAATGCAATCTGCTTAAGGGGCCAATGCCGTAGACTTCTCTCTGTAAATCCGAATTGGGATTCCATTCCCTCCTGATGACTTATTTGTTTTCAACTCTCTCAGTAGCTTCTCTACACCAGGGATATCCATTACTATGTCCACCATATGCGAGTGTGTGTGGCGGTCAATTTGCAGTATGTTTGTACTATCTTCCTGCTTGATTGATTTCTGAAAGGAGAAATTTAAAACTTCAGATGTCCTTTGTCTTCTATTGCCACACCAGACTGGCCAATAAGTGATTGGATAAGGGTAGTGTGATTCTAGACGTAGCTACACTGAGGTGACAAGTCATGGAATACATCGTAGTATCTTGTCAGACCTCCTTTCGCCCGGCATAGTGGAGCAACTCAGCTTGGTATGGACTCAACAAGTCGATGGAACTCCCCTGCAAAAAATGCTGGACCATGCCGCCTCTATAACACTCCATAATTGCGAAAGCGTTACTGCTGCAGGATTTTGAGGACCAAATCTGGGTGGTCGAATCAGTCGCTCAGACTGTCCAAAATGTTCTTCAAACCAATCGCGATCAATTGTGGCCTGGCGACAGGGCCCATTGTCATCCATAAAATTCCATCGTTGTCTGGTAATATGAAGTCTACAAATGGCTGAAAATGGTCTCAAAGTAGCCGAACATAACCATTTCCATTCAATGATCGGTTCAGATGGATCAGAAGACCCCGTCCAGTCCATGTAAATACAGTCCACACCATTATGGAGCCATAACCTGCGTACACAGCGTCTTGCTGACAATTTGGCTTCATGGGGTCTGCGCCACATTCGAACTTTAGCATCAGATCTTACCAACTGCAGTTTGGACTCATCTGACCAGCCCACGGTTTCCCAGTCTTCTAGATACCAACCGATTTGATCACAAGCCCAGAAGAAGGACTGCAGGCGTTGTCGTGCTGTTGGCAAAGGCACTCGCGTCGGTCGTGTGTTGCCATAGCCCATTAATGCCAAATTTCATCGAACTGTTTAACGGATACATTCGTCGTACATCTGACATTGGCTTCTGCGGCTATTTCATGCAGTGTTGCTCGTATGTTAGCACTGACAACGCTACACAAACACTGCTGCTCTCGGTCATTAAGTAGGCTGTCAGCCACTGGGTTGTCCGTGGTGAGAGGTAATATTGAATTCTGTAGCGATTTCCGAAATGGAATGTCCCACGTGTCTAGCTCCGAGTATCATTCCACGTTCGGAGTCTGTTAATTTCCGTCATGCAGCCATCCTGACATCAGAGGCCTTTCACATGAATCACCTGACTACAAATAACAGCTCCGCCACTGCACTGCGCTTTTATACTTTGTTTAGGTAATACAACTGCCATCTGGATACGCACATATGCGTCCCATGACCTTTGACACCTCAGTGAATGTTATGACAATGGGTCATATATTATAGCCAATAAAGTAAGACAGGAATTAAGAATAGCTGGGATAAATATCTGGTGTCCACTTTGTCTGGTATCGGGCTGCGCGGAAGTTGAATGCCCGCCAGAGCAAATGTCCCTCGCAGCCGGAATAAATAACGCCGCAACTCGACAGCTCAGTCAGTCGTGTACTTCGGCTGATAGCGTTCTTTAGTATCTCCACCATACTGTTGACTACTGCTCGACGACTTTGCTTTGGTTTTCCTGTTCGGTCTCGATTTGGATTGTGGATCGTGCTTCATCTGTTGACCGCGTTATATCGAATGTTCGTAGCACTTCGTTGTTGCATAGGTTATTGACCTGCTCTTCTTGTATCGGGTCTGCCGTTTGGTCAGCCCTGTTGCTCAACTCCGGCGTGGGTTTGAGTCCTGTCCGCAGGGGGTCTTCATGCCTTACGTCGTCATCGTTTCTCTCCTGTTTTTCTGACGTGTGCTGCGGTATCTGGCTACTCGCGGATATAGCAATTTGTGACGAGGAAAAAGGAAGTAGTTTCGTAGAGTGGAAGCTAAATTGATTACCCCGCTCGAGCAGCAGCAGCAGCAGCAGCAGCAGCAGATACAGACGGACTTGTTACACAAGTCAGTTCAGGTCTGGGAGGAGAATCTTCGTGTGCAGAAAGCCACTGTGCCCTATGCCCCTGCACTCAACACCAAATACCGTCCTCCGTTGTTTCCTCCTTTCAACGACCCTACAGAGAACTGGGACATATATTCGCGTCGACCAAAGCAACATTTCACGGCGTTTGAAGTTACGGACGATTCACTACAGCGATAGCTCTTTCTGTCTTGGGCGTCGCCGTACAAGTTTTTTCTCCTCCGAAAATTGACGCCTCTGTCTGACCCCGTCACCCTCTCCTTTCAGGAGATATGCATTCTGCCGACCAATTATTATTCTCAGCGGAATCATGTGATTGCCTCCAGGCTAGAATTCCATAAGTACCATATACAGCCAGGACAGTCATACCGCTCGTGGGTCACTGACTTGGCAGGACTCAGCCGAAAATGTGATTTTACTTGTGACAATCAAGGCCGTAAAGCCTCCTACGCTGACTCTTTGATTCGTGATGTGGTGGTTCAGTTAGCACGTGACGCAGATGTCCACACGGTGACGTTGAAACTGCATAACCCGTCGTTAGAGGACTTCTTGTGCATCGCTCATTTTCGAATTTGCACAGTCAGCTAACCGACGACTTACGGCAATGTTGCAAGTGGCAGCAGTTCGCACGACACCACGTGCGCCAGCCCAGCGTCGTAAACGTAGGAAGACCGCCAGGTTGCAGCAACGACGTGATTTGTCTTTGTCCGATGTCTCTGACTTCTGAGCCTCCAGTTGCCCCTCGACGACTGCTACAGGGGCCGCTCCCTTCTTGCCAGCAGTGTTTTTCCTCTTTCTCCTGAGCAGACTGTCCAGATCGCTAGGGGTCCTGCACATGCTGTGACAAGGAGAGGTACCTCCGCTCACAAGGGAACCTCCCCATCGCACCCCCCTCAGATTTAGTTATAAGTTGGCACAGTGGATAGGCCTTGAAGAACTGAACACAGATCAATCGAGAAAACAGGAAGAAGTTGTGTGGAAGTATGAAAAAAATAAGCAAAATATACAAACTGAATAGTCTATGCATATGATATACAACATCGAGGACAGCATAAGCTCACGGGCGCCGTGGTCCCGTGGTTAGCGTGAGCAGCTGCAGTACGAGAGGTCCTATGCGAAGGAGACGTGGTACAAAATAATTAACAGAACGGTACCAACCAACCAAAGACTGGCGGAGATAAAACTCGTCGCAAGTGACAAGTGTGACGTATGTGGCATGACCGACACCCTCGAGCACCGATTCACGTGCGGGAATGCCATCAACATCTGGGAAGCGTGCCAGCAGATGGTGGCCCACATCAACAGAACGGCGCCGGGAAGCATCACAGTGGAAGCAATCACCGCCCCAGACTGCAACCCATTTCCACGACCCAAGCGACTGGCGACTCTCTGGATCCTCGCCATGACGGCACACGCCATCGTAGCGCGGAGGCAGACCGACCGGCTGGCCTTCCTGATGGACCTCTGGGAGGAGAACAAGACGGCCCAGCAGCACAGGCGATACCACGAGAACTTCAAAAACTTCCTGCAGATTCCACTGCAGACAGCAATCGCCAGAGTCCTCCCCAGCCTGTGACCCCCAGCACCGCCACCAGCCACCTCACCGCACTCACCACAAGAATAACGTGTGCAGTGATAGTGAACAAGTGCAACACAAAAGATAAAGAGCTTTCTCTTCTCGCATCAAATAGTGAAGTATAGTAGTATAAAGTGTTCCTTCCTAGTGGAATCAGTGACACAAAGTGCTCCCTAGTGGAAAGTGCCAACTACTCATTATTATTAGATATTTGATTTCCTTTACTTTGTGCCTACAAAATTCTATTGATTACTCACACTATCCTTTCTGCTTCTCTTATGTAATATGACAAAATTTTCTCCCTTCTTCAGTTAGGTATATTCTGTAGTATATGTAAAAAAAAAAAAAAAAAAAAAGTTTCTTCCACTTCTGCTCCACCTATCATGGTGACGCTCCTTCATACTGTCCCACTAAACAGTGTAACTAGAGGAATAGATCAAACCAGAATACACAATGTGCCTATGTCATCACAAGTGCATCACATACAGAAACATAAACTCAAATCAATGCAACGATGCCAAATATAAACTGTTATGCCTGTCCTGCAATGTCTACCCCCCCTCAAAAAAAAAAAGACGACAAATGGCCATGTAAAAGGGTTTAAGGAACAAACACTAAGAGAAAAACGAAAAAGGAAAATATAAAAACGAAAACATATAAAATGACAATAATATTAACCATCACTAGGATAATAGATTAATAGAAAAGTCTTTTTTTTTAAATGTATCGTTGTTAAAATATTTAAATAAATATATATGGTTACAAAAAAAAAAAAAAAAATCTACCCTCGAGTGAAAATTTTAATTTTTTACTTTCAGACAATTATTATCTGTCCGTCCGATGCGATCACTTTTTTGGGAGTGATTATCACATCCACAAGAAAACCTAAATCGGGCAAGGTAGAAGAATCTTTTTACCCATTCGCCAAGTGTACAAGTTAGGTGGGTCGACAACATATTCCTGTCATGTGACGCACATGCCGTCACCAGTGTCGTATAGAATATATCAGACGTGTTTTCCTGTGGAGGAATCGGTTGACGTGTGACCTTGAGATCAAACTTTTTCGGTTCCCATTGGATAGGCACGTCCTTTCGTCTACTAATCACACGGTTTAGCGGTGCGGTCGCAAAACACAGACATTAAACTTGTTACAGTGAACAGAGACGTCAATGAACGAACGGACAGATAATAATTGTCTGAAAATAAAAAATTAAAATTTTCTCTCGAGGGAAGACTTGATCCAAGGACCTCTCCTACTGCAGTTGCTCACGCTAACCACGGGACCACGGCGCTCATGAGCGCATATTCTCCGAGATGTTGCCTATCTTGGCATGGACTACTCAGTTTGTATATTTTGCTTATTTTTTTTTCATACTTCCACATAACTTCTTCCTGTTTTCTCGATTGATCTGTGTTCAGTTTTTCAAGGCCTATCCACTGTGCCAACTTATAACTAAATCTGAGGGGGGTGCGATGGGGAGGTTCCCTTGTCAGTACGTCGCAGTCACACGACTCGCTCCCACCCGGCGCCACGACCACAGCAGGACATGGTACAAGCACTGCAGACAGTAATCTACCAGGGCGACCCCTTTACGCAGAGATTATTCTCACGATTCTCTCAACAGGACAACCGTTCTCGGGTGGACACTGGGGCTACCATGTCTTTGATCAGTCAGGCGACTGACGTCTGACTGGGTTCACTTGACTTGTCCCTACACTCACTCAATTTGCTGGCCTATGACGACCGTGTGATTCTTCTTAACGGACTGTTCTCGATTGCAGCAACTTACAAACATGTTACTCGGCTTTTGACGTTCTTTGTCATTGACCACCCGTCGACTACCAACATTCCGGGCCTCGATGCCTTCACAGCATTTGGATTTTCTATTTCGAATTAGGTCAAGGTGATTTCCAGTGTGGTCTCGTTCCAGGAACTGTATGACCTCTCGACAGTGTTTCCGTCTCTTTTTCAACCGTATTTGGGGTGTGCTTCCGACTTTCAGGCCACACCTCGTTTTTAACGCGCCAGATTGATTCCAGTGACCTTACGGACTGCCATGAAGGACGAACTGGATCGTCTGCAGGCAGCTGGGGTTGTCGAACCTGTGTAATCTAGCACATTAACCACGCAGCTAGTCATCATAAGGAAACTGAATGGGTATCTTTACCTGTGTGGGGATTTAAAGGTGACAATCAGTGCTCAAAATCAGTTAGAAACCTATCCTACTCTAAGGCAATAGATCTCCTCACCAAACTGGCTGGGGGGGAATATTTTTCCAAGATTGACCTCGCTGATGGGTCCCTCTAGCTACCTTTAGATGAGGCATCTCAGAATATTGTGGTCCTTAACACGCCATTTGGGTTGTATAAGTACAAGCAACTTGCCTTTGGCATTTCCTCATCCCCTGCAATATTCCAATGATTTGTGGAACAGTTGATACAACATATTTCGGCTTTTCAGTTACTTAGGTGACCTTGTTGTCACAAGATCCTCTCACCAGGAGCATTTGGAAAACTTCCATACCCTGTTAACAACCCTGCAGGATGCAGACCTGTTTTTTCTGTTGGTTAAGTGCAGATTTTTTCAGCCAGGAGTAGAGTACTTGGGCATTGGCTCCCTGAAGAGGGAATCTGGAGTACTAATAACAACGTTGCCACCAGCACTTCTTTGCCCCACCCCAAGAACTTACCTGAATTACAAACATTTTTGGGCAAGCTCAACTATGCTTAATTCCTACCTCAGGGCCCACATGGCACAACCCGTCAGTTGCGTAAAAATGGCGTCCATAATACCTGAATCCCACCTGTGACCAGGATTTTTTCAAATTGAAAACTGTACTGACGTCCACACCCTGCCTCACGCCCTTTTCTCTTGATCGCCCATTGGTTTTTGCAGCCAATGCGTCCCCCCATGTTATCGTAGAGGTCTTGGCACACAGGAATAGGGATTGTTCCAAACAGCCTATAGCCTATAGCATATGCATCCAAGATCCTGACCCCGTCACAGCACAATTATTCCCAGATAGAAAAGGAGGCTTTGGCAACAGTGTTTGCAGTCAATAAATTTCATATCTACTTTCTTGGAATGTAGTTCTCTCTAATTTCGGATCACAAGCCGTTGGTGGCGTTATTCGGACTGCGTCCCATCCTTCCAGAACAGATCAATGGCTCCAGTGGTGGACGTTGTCTCCCAGTGCCTACAATTATACTATTCGCTACAACCTCACAACCCAGAATTCTAATGCAGACACGTTGTCCCGTCTACCAGCTGGCCCAGACCCAGATTTCAACCAACAGGAAGTCCTCTGCTTCCACACCAATACCAAAAATACGCTGGACAGATTTTTCCTTACAGCCATGTGTTTTTTTCCCCTGCAACACACTGAGGCCCCACCCTGTGACGGGTCCTTCGCTATGTAATCCCTGGCTGGCCCCTTTATCTCACTCATCAGCTGACGATAGAGCTCTGCCATTGGAAACAGCTTTCTCACCGACTCCCAGATGTTGTGATCCTTTTGGATACTAAGACACATGGACATCGAGTGGCTATTCTGGCTAAACTGCATCGTCAGGTATTGAATTTGCTCCACCAGTGTCATTGGGGCATGTCCTATATGAAGATACTGGCATGCCGCCATTGTACTTGCCTGACATCGACAGCAAAAAGATGATTCATATTCGTGCAGCATGTGCTCAGCACCAGGTGGTGCCCCCTTAGTCCTTTGCCTCTGTCCTACTCCTCACCTCCCTTGGGATTGCATCCATCTCTGTTTTGCAAGCCCATTCTTATTCTCTATGTGGCTTCTCACTGAGGATACTTATTCAAAGTACCCCTATGTTGTATGCTTGGAATCCACCATGGCTGAGGTCATGCTTCCAATCTTAGCGCAAGTTTTGTCCATCAAAGGTTTACCTCACAGATTGGTCTCTGACGATGGCCCACAAGTCATGGTCTCTACCTTCAATGACTTCTGTGCCGCCAGTGACATCAAACATGTCTTTAGCTCCGTCCCACCTTCACTCCAGTAATGATAATGCTGAACGTCTGGTCTGGAGGTTAAAGCGGCAGGTGAAGAAAACTGTCAAATCCTCCGCTCCTATGGCGGCCCTTACTTTGTTTTTGAGCACTTATCACAACACATAGCTTAATAATCATAGCTCTACAGAGCTAATCCATGGTCGCCAGCCTTGGACCTTGCTTCATCTGTGGACACTGTCGTCATCAAAATGGTGTTCATCTCCCTCCTGATAGTACACCCCTGGCACAATGGTATGGGCATTTCTCCTACAGGAGTGCTAAGGCTTGAATACTAGCAACGGTATTGTCAATCCACAGGGGAAGAGTTATGTTGCTCCAAGTGCAGAAGGGGTTTGAGTGCTGTCACCACAACCAGCTTTGGCCTTGGTCAAAAGCCCTTCTCCACAGCCCCCTCTTCCACCACCTTCCTGTGCCAATTTGAAACAACAGCCAGAACCCCAGGTAGCTACCATGGATGTCCCATTATTGCCTTGGTCCTCCCCTCTGGCTTCCTGTGGATCAGTAGTTCCTCCAGGAACATCCAACTCCAGCACTGTTCTGACACACTCTGCCGACCGTACTTCCTCCTCACAGCCTACAGTCAATGTGACCCCCCTGCGGGTCCAGGGTAAGAATAGGCCCGAGGTATTCCTGCCTGTCGTACGAGGCGACTAAAAGGAGTTTCAACCGTTTCGGCCTTCCATGTGATGGTCCCCCTTGGGGTTTGACCTCCATTTTTCAAAATTCTACAAAAGTACGAGCCTTTTGGGGAAGGACACCTTACGTGGTGTACCACTGGTCCTAAGTGCACTAAGACCTTGGCACTCCGTATTGCACCGTCGTTGTAACCATACCCACTATTCCTCAAATTGGGCCTAAACGCCTGATGGGTTGTCCAAGTTACGCCCATAGTGCATCTCCATCTGCCCCAGCGATCATGATGGACTTTCCATGGCACCAGAAATCCAGCACGGTAGCCAGCCCGTTGTGGTAGGGTCGTCATGTACCCTCTAGGTTGTAGCCCCCTGACAACACAGGGATCGTACTGCCGATACCTGAGCTGCACCCTCCCCACGTCGGCCAAGGAGTAGATGCCCGTCTCCTTGGGGCATCAGGACTCCCGGCAATGGTCATCCTGCCAGGTGGCCCTTGCTGCGGCTGGGTGGCGCCCGTGGGGAGAGCCCCTGGTCGGAGTGGGTGGTATCGGGGCGGACGTTTTGCAGATGAAATGTCAACACGTATCAGGTCGCTCTGCGACCGAGTCTTTCGAAAGAAAAGGTACCGTTTCTAGTCCTGGTTCTCCTGCCCTTTCCCCCTTGGCCACTCCATGGGAGGAGGGACAGGCCCGCCGGCTTGGGGCGAAGTACTTCCCCCGCTATTTGGTCTGTTCTCGAACCGATGGGGGGACATTCGCCACCTCCAAGCCCATGTTCTTTGTTCAGCACATTGAGGACATCGTCGGGGAAATCGAGGCTCTCAGCAAGATGCGTTCAGGGTCCGTTCTTATCAAGACCACCTCCGCCACACAGTCGGCGGCGCTCCAGGCGTGTGACCGCCTAGGGGACACCCCAGTATCCATTGTCCCACATCTGGCACTAAATAGGACGCAGGGGGTTATTTTTCATCGTGACCTCCTGCTACAATCTGATGAGGAGCTCAGGGCCAACCTGAAGCGCCGAGGCGTGCATTTCGTCCGGCGAGTCCAGCGCGGCCCCAAAGACCGTCGCATCGACACCGGGGCCTTTATCCTCGCCTTCGAGGGGGACGTTCTCCCAGAGAAGGTAAAGGTGATGTGCTACCGGTGTGACGTGCGACCTTACGTCCCGCCTCCTATGCGCTGTTTTAGGTGTTTGCGCTTTGGGCACATGTCGTCACGGTGTGAGGCTGAGCCCCTTTGTGGCGATTGTGGACGTCCTCTTCGTGAGGAACATACATGCACCCCACCACCTCGGTGCATTAATTGTCCTGGCGTCCACTCGCCTAGATCCTCAGACTGCCCCGCATATCAGAAGGAAAAGAAGATACAAGAAATCAAAACTTTGGATTGGCTCTCTTATTCTGAGGCCAGGAAGAAGTATGACCGCCTCCATCCCGTGCCATTGACCACTTCGTTTGCCTCAGTTGTGTCCACTCCTTCCGCAGTATCCTCACCCCTATCCTGTCCCCCCTCCGCCTCCTCCGCCCATCAGGGGGCTCTGCCTCCGCCCCCCAAATCGCTCCCTTCCAAATCCTCCTCCCCCGTGGCCCCCACCTCCTCTGCCCCAGGGGCCACCCTTCCTCCTCCTCCTCCCCCCACGCCACCTGAGAAGTGATCCTCCTCTCAGGCGTCCATCGGGGAAACATTCCGGACCCCAGCTTCCGAGGTCCGGCGTTCCAAAACGGACCCCGCGCGTGAGGACCTTCTTCGGGTCCAGCCCACCATCCCTGTGCCTCCTCGGCCTTCCAAGAAGGCCTTCCACCCCGGCGCGTTTCGTCTGACGCTCCATCCTTGAGTCGCTGCTCCCAGCCGTCCACAGTTTCGCCGGGACGCTCTGCTGCCAGGCGCTCCGCCGGCCTTTCGTCGGCAAATGATGCGGCCCCTCCTACACAACCAGGGACAGCGGCCACAGCTGGCGACGAGTCGATGGAACCGGATCCGCCTCCCGTCGGTTGTAGCGTTGTTCCCTCGCAACCTGACCCTCCGCGGCCGTTGAGGTGACCAGCTCTTCCCCCGTCTCGTTCCCCCAACTTTTTGACTAGCGATGGCGTTGTTTCATTGGAACATAAGAGGTATTCGATCTAATCGGGAGGAATTAAAACTGCTCCTCCGCCTGCACTGTCCGCTCGTCCTTGGTCTCCAGGAAACCAAGTTGCGCCCGACTGACCGTATTGCCTTTACCCACTATACCTCGGAGCGGTATGACCTCACCCCTGTGGATGGTATCCCAGCTCATGGTGGGGTCATGGTGCTCGTTCGGGACGATGTCTATTACCATCCCATCCCATTGACCACCCCACTCCAAGCAATAGCTGTCCGCATTACTCTTTCTGCTTTTACTTTTTCAGTTTGTACCATCTACACTCCGTCATCTGCTGTTAGTCGGGCTGACATGATGCACCTGATCGTTCAGCTCCCCCCGCCGTTCTTATTGTTTGGCGACTTCAATGCCCATCATCCCCTTTGGGGCTCTCCTGCATCCTGTCCAAGAGGCTCACTCTTGGCGGATGTCTTCAACCATCTCAATCTTGTCTGCCTCAATACTGGCGCCCCGACTTTCCTCTCGGACACTACTCATACCTACTCCCACTTGGACCTCTCGATCTGTTCTACCACTCTTGCCCGTCGGTTCGAGTGGTATGTCCTTTCTGACACCTATTCGAGCGACCATTTCCACTGTGTCGTTCGTCTCCTGCACCACACCCCATCCCCACGTCCTTCGAGCTGGAACATACTGAAAGCTGACTGGGGACTTTACTCCTCCCTGGCGACCTTTCCGGACCACGATTTTCCCAGTTGTGACAGTCAGGTCGAATACCTCACGGCTGTTATCATCAATGCTGCCGAACGTTCCATTCCTCGTACTACTTCTTCTTCACGTCACGTTTCCGTCCCCTGGTGGAACGAGGCTTGTAGGGACGCTATCCGTGCTCGACGACGTGCTTTACGCACCTTTCGCCGCCATCCTACGTTGGCGAATTGTATTGAATACAAACGACTCCAAGCGCAATCCCGTAGAGTCATCAAAGACAGCAAAAAAGCTTGTTGGGCCTCTTTCACCAGCTCCTTTAACAGTTTTACTCCCTCTTCCGTCGTTTGGGGTAGCCTGCGCCGGCTGTCGGGCATTAAGGCCCACTCCTCGGTACCTGGCCTGACCTCAGGTAATGAGGTCCTTGTTGATCCTGTGGCTGTCTCCAACGCCTTTGGCCGCTTTTTCGCGGAGGTTTCAAGCTCCCCCCATTACCATCCTGCCTTCCTTCCCAGGAAAGAGGCAGAAGAGGCTCGGCGACCTTCCTTCCACTCGCTGAATCTGGAAACTTATAATGCCCCCTTTACTATGCGGGAACTCGAACGTGCGCTTGCACTGTCCCGGTCCTCTGCTCCGGGGCCAGATGCCATTCACGTTCAGATGCTGGCACACCTTTCTCCGGCGGGCAAAAGCTTCCTTCTTCGTACCTACAATCGCGTCTGGACCGAAGGTAAAGTCCCCATGCGTTGGCGTGACGCTGTTGTTGTTCCTATACCCAAACCCGGGAAGGATAGACACCTTCCTTCTAGTTACCGCCCCATTTCTCTTAAAAGCTGTGTCTGTAAGGTGATGGAGCGCATGGTTAATGCTCGGTTAGTCTGGATTCTTGAATCTCGACGACTACTTACTAATGTCCAATGCGGCTTTCGTCGCCGCCGCTCCGCTGTTGACCACCTTGTGACCTTGTCGACATTCATCATGAACTTTTTGCGAAGGCGCCAAACGGTAGTCGTGTTCTTCGACTTGGAGAAGGCTTATGATACCTGTTGGAGAGGAGGTATCCTCCGCACTATGCGCAGGTGGGGCCTACGCGGTCGCCTGCCCCTTTTTATTGATTCCTTTTTAACGGATCGAAAGTTTAGGGTACGTGTGGGTTCCGTATTGTCCGACGTCTTCCTCCAGGAGAACGGAGTGCCTCAGGGCTCCGTCTTGAGCGTAGCCCTTTTTGCCATCGCGATCAATCCAATTATGGATTGCATTCCACCTAATGTCTCAGGCTCTCTCTTTGTCGATGACTTCGCGATCTACTGCAGTGCCCAGAGAACATGCCTCCTGGAGCGCTGCCTTCAGCGTTGTCTAGACAGCCTCTACTCATGGAGCGTGGCAAATGGCTTCCGGTTCTCTGAAGAGAAGACGGTTTGTATCAACTTTTGGCGATATAAAGCGTTCCTTCCGCCATCCTTACATCTCGGTCCCGTTGTTCTCCCATTTGTGGACACAACTAAGTTTCTAGGGCTCACGTTGGACAGGAAACTGTGTTGGTCTCCACATGTCTCTTATTTGGCGGCCCGTTGTACACGTTCCCTTAATGTCCTCAGAGTTCTTAGTGGTTCATCTTAGGGAGCGGATCGCACTGTCCTGCTTCGCTTGTATCGGTCCATAGTCCGATCGAAGCTGGATTATGGGAGCTTCGTCTACTCGTCCGCTCGGCCATCCCTCTTACGCCGGCTCAACTCCATCCACCATCGGGGGATACATCTTGCGACCGGAGCGTTCTACACTAGTCCTGTCGAGAGTCTTTATGCTGAAGCTGCCGAGTTACCATTGACCTACCGGCGCGACGTACTGCTGTGTCGGTATGCCTGCCGGCTGTTGTCTATGCCCGACCACCCCTCTTACAAGTCCTTCTTCGCCGATTCTCTCGACCGTCAGTACGGGTTGTATGTGTCTGCCCTGCTGCCCCCCGGAGTCCGCTTCCGTCGCCTGCTTCGACAATTGGATTTTGCCCTCCCTACCACCTTCAGAGAGGGTGAGAGCCCGACACCACCTTGGCTCCAGGCTCCGGTTCATATTTATCTCGACCTCAGCTCACTCCCGAAGGAGGGTACTCCGGCTGCAGTGTATTGCTCACGGTTTGTCGAACTTCGTGCTCGACTTGCCGGTCACACCTTTATTTACACCGATGGCTCCAAAACTGACGATGGTGTCGGCTGTGCCTTTGTCGTCGGGGCCGCCACCTTTAAATACCGGCTCCTCGACCAATGTTCCAGCTTTACGGCCGAGCTTTTTGCTCTCCATCAGGCCGTTCAGTATGCCCGCCGCTACCGCCATTCATCGTATGTACTCTACTCTGACTCACTCAGTGCTCTTCAGAGCCTTGGAGCTCCCTATCCGGTCCATCCCTTGATTCAACGGATACAGCAGTCCCTCCATTCTTTCGCTGATAATGGTGGTTCTGTCAGCTTTCTGTGTGTTCCCGGACATGTAGGAGTGCCTGGGAATGAGGCTGCGGATGCTGCAGCCAAGGCTGCAGTCCTCCTGCCTCGGCCAGCCTCCCATTGTGTTCCGTCATCTGACGTTCGTGGGAATGTATGTAAGAGGCTTGTGTCGTTGTGGTGGGATGCTTGGTCATCCCTCCAAGGAAACAAGCTCCGGGCAGTAAAACCGCTCCCAACTGCTTGGACAACATCCTCCCGACCATCTCGGCGCGAGGAGGTCCTTCTGACCAGGTTGCGGATTGGGCATTGCCGGTTTAGCCACCGCTACCTGCTCTCCGGTGACCCAGCCCCGCAGTGCCCTTGTGGTCAGGCATTAACAGTGCGCCATGTTTTATTGTCGTGTCCCCGTTTTAGTTAATTTCGTGTTGTGCTGTCCCTGCCATCTACTTTACCGGATGTTTTAGCTGATGACGCTCGCGCAGCTGCTCGTATTCTGCGTTTTATAACTTTAACTGGCTTGTCCAAAGACATTTAACCTTTTTACTTATTTTATCTGCATCTTTGTCAGGTCCTTCTGGTGTCCCCCCATCCCCTTGAGTTTTACCAGATTCCATGTGCTCTAACAACAGTGACTGGGCGCTAATGACCTCAGCAGTTGAGCGCCCTTAAACCCAACCAAAAAAAAAAAAGTCAATGTGACTGCACCTTCGCACGTACTTTCATTCCACCTGCCACAGCATAGTCTGGCGTGTTTCCACCTGTATGCACCAGTATCGGGGGAGAAGGGGAAGGTTCTGGTATCAGGCTGTGCGGAAGTTGAATGCGCAATGGAGCAAATGGACCTCGATGGACGATAGAGAAGAGTGACACCACAATGTTGCACTTGCCTAGTGAGTGCGTCACCGTCTCGCCACGTGAATACACCGGCCAATACTGTCCCTTGTGGCTGGCATAAATACCTCCACACCTCGACCGCTCAGTCAATTGTGTACTTCATCTGATAACGTTCGTTACTATCTCCATCGTGCTACTAACTACTCGCCGGCGACTTCGCTTTGGTATTGGTTTTCCCCTCTGATCTCGATTTGGATTGTGGCTCGTATTTGACCTGTTGACAGCATTGTCGAAAGTTCGCTGCACTTCGTTGTTGCATAGGTTTTTATTGACCTCTTGTTGTCAGGTCTGCCATTTGGTCAGCCTTGTTGCTCTGGTGCGGGTTTGATTCCCATCCGCAGGCATTATTCACACCTTGCATCGTCATCATTTCTCTCCTGTTTTTCAGACATGTGCAGCGATATCTGCATACTTGCAATTTGGTAATAAATTATGGTAATTAAGCTAAGGTAGCATAAAAATGGAATGAAGCATGTTTTAACAGTGTCTTTAATTATTCCTGAGCAATTATTTGATATGAGCACACGTGGGCCACTGGGAGAGGGAAAAGTGACAGATAGTGTTTGTTTGCATAAGAGTCATTAATTAGTGTGCCAGAAAGTACTCTGCCCCATTACTAACATTCATTGAAGAGGAACTTTGGTTGTTGCTTGATGTTGATGATAGGCCTCGAAAGACTCAGTTACTGTTGCAGATGAGAACAATCCATCAGTTGAAATAGATGCCAGCAAAATGTGTGGAATCAGTCCACGTAAATGTAGTGGTAATACTACACCTGCATAAGAGGGCGGCGTGTAGAGTAAGGGTTAGCTGGACGTCTGTCTTATTGCAGAGGAACCCAGTAAACACTGCTGGGTGTTGCGGCATGTGATACACGCCTGCTTGGATTACCAAGCGTGCCTTAAAGAGCGGTAGTTAAATAACTTATTTTACCACAGAATTGGGATCAACCACAGCAGAGAAATGCAGAGAGGCATTTGAGTTCCTTGGATATCGGTAACTGTTTCCTGTTTATTTGAAATGCAGAGATACACCACATATATTTAACTATAAGTTTACTTGATTTTACATCTCTTTCAGCTTAAATTCTTCTGACATGTTCCTTGTGAATGGGGAAAACCGAAATATAATGCTGCATCAGTAATATAGGACTTGCTAACCAATATAGACTGATTACAGTTCTTGCTTGTTGGAACTTGTTAACTCAGCATGATGGTGTGTTATGAAATCTGAAGACTCACTGTGCATAGCTTGTCATAGTTCCTGCAACATCAGACACGCCGCCATCATTGTAGTCACCATCATTCATCACTTTCTTCTTTTCATACATACAATGTAAGTACGGCTTGTACTATACACCGATCAGCCAGAACATTACGACTCCCGACTTACTGTCCATATAAACCTGTCCAGGCGATAGCAGCATCACCTGTTGAGGAATGACTGCTAATTAAACTCACGCACAGTGCATGTATTATCAGTGAGCATGCCGTCAGTGCGTAGAATGGGGAAGGCATGCAATCTGTCTGTCTGACCAAGGGCAGTTTGTGATGGGCCGGAGTCTCAGCACGAGCAGTTTCAGAAACTGCATGACATGGTGGGTATTCCAGGAGTGCTGTGGTGTCAACACGTGGCCAAACTAAGGTGAAACCACATCCAGACGTCGTAGGGTTGGGCGACCACCCCTCATTACAGATGTCGGACATTGTAGGCTGGGCAAACTGGTCAAACAGGATAGGCGGTGAACTATGGCAGGACTAATATCAGATTTTAATGCTGGGCAGAGTGAAAGTGTGGCTGAACACACAATGCACCGGACACTCCTAACGATGGGCATCTGCAGCTGATTTCCCACACATGTGCCAATGTTAAGACCGACATCGACAACTGCAACTGAAATGGGTACGTGGCCATTGGTACTGGACGCTGGTGCAGTGGGAGAGCGTTGCATGGTCTCATGAATACCAGTACCATCTTCATCACGCTGATGGGAGGGCGCAAATCGGTCGTGTTTCAGCGGGCCAACTCCTTGACACCTATACTGCAGCACAGAGACAAACTGGTGGCTGCTCCATTATAGTCTTGAACATTCACGTTAGTATCCATGACTCCACTGGAGCGTGTGCAAGGTAGTATGACGGCCAAGGAGTTGGGACACTGATTTCAGACCACTTACATCCCTTCACAGCGTCCAGCTGGAGGTTCTTCGTTTGTAGTTGAGTGGTTGACTTTTTACCTGATCCATCAACCACTGTAGTCTGTTTTGCTCTAGTCAACTATTTGCTCTGCTCCTTTTAAGTATCTTCTATTTTGTGTTATTGCGATGTTCATTTTAGCTCTGTACCCCTCTGGGTGCAGAGGTTACGCTTTTACTGTATAGGCCTTTTACAAGTATGTCTGTTTGAAACAGGGGACTGATGACCTCGATGTTTAGCCCCCATCAAACCCCAAAACCAACCAACCTTCACAGCGATCATGTTTCCCGACAGCAGTGCCATTTGTCAACAAGATAATGCTCCATTTCAGAAGGCCAGGAGTGTGATGGAGTGGTTCTAGGAACACAGCTGAACCTGATCGAACACATCTGGGATGTTATGGATCGTACCGTCAGAGCTCATCGCCACTTTTCCCGGAATGTGTGGGAAACAGGTGACTTTTGGTGTGTGCAGATGTGGTGCCAATTCGCTCCAGCGACCTACCAAGGCTTCGTTGCTTCCATGCCACGACGAGTCGCCAGTTATCCGTGTCAGAGGTGGACATATCGGCTATTAGATAGGTGATCGTAATGTTCTGGCTGATCAGTGTATACTACTAATAGAATCGATATATTTTGCTTATAAATTACTTGTAATATAAAAAAGCATCTTCATTATGTTTTCTGTTTTCCAGAAGCATGTATGATGCCCTCCTTGATTGCCAAGGATTCCCCGCCATAGACAATAGATTTGTTCCGAAGTAACTTGCATTTTGGATGTTGGGCAGTACTCAAAGTAGTGTGGTTGTTTATGGAGATTTAATTATACAGTGGACACTTCCCTACTACGAGTTAGATATAACTTCTGCAAGATGCCTCATGGAAAATTGCCACCAACATGGTATTCGCTCACTGGTGTGCCATTGGAGACACTGCTGAATGATACACGTGCAGTTATTCCATCTGAATCGCTTGTCTTTCTGAAGGGTTTGCAGAAAGTGAAGTGGATTAAGGACACATTGCTGCAATATGATGTGCGTAACATTCATGACAAGGACTGCCTCTCACTTCCTGTGTTCCAATCGAAAATGTCTTGACAAATATGAACCAGTGACTGAAAAGTTAAATATGAAATTAGTGGAACAATGATTATCTCTTACAAGATTTCCTATATAACGCCGATGAGCAGAATGGACGTTGTTGCTGAACAATGAGACACCGCCATTGTTGTTACATTAAGGATACCTTATTCATATTGTATACAGTTTGCCCACAAATTGCAACTGGGTGCCATTTCGATTTTAATAAGGCAGATACAGCAGTCAAAACGTGTCTTTCTAAGGGAGGTATCGTAAATATTTACTCAAATTGTAACAACCTACTGTCTACAATCGATGATATAAAAAGTGTTGAAGATAATGATTAAATTCGTATTTTTCCACTGTATGACAGCAACGAAGTTCACTGTTTTATTGTATGAAAATGTAAAAAAATAATAAAATTTGTATCTGTAGTATCTTTTGTTTGTTATTTTTCCTTTCAATCTGTCTATGATATATTATGATGTTGTTGCCTTGTCAAAGTAAGCAATGAAATGAGCAGATGTGGAAATATTGTAAGTAATTTTTGGATGCTGTTTGTACACACACATGGCATGAAATTTAATGAGGAGGCAGAAGTGGAGAGAGAGAGAGAGAGAGAGAGAGAGAGAGAGAGAGAGAGAGAGAGAGAGAGAGAAGAAATTCACTGGTGTATAAATCATAGACATGATGTTGAGGCAGATATAGAAAAATTCACCTAAGTTTTGAATCCTGTGTGCGCACCCACATGAGACGAAATTGATGAGGCAGAAATGGAAAGAAAGAGACAGAGGTAGGAGATATACCTGTACATTGATGTATAAATCAGAGACATGCTGATGAAGTAAATGTGGAAATATTTTGTGCACAAATGGAAATTTAGTGACAAGACAGTACAGTACTTACTGAGGGGGGGATCATTATGAAGATTGTGTGTGTGTGTGTGTGTGTGTGTGTGTGTGTGTGTGTGTGTGTGTGTGTGTAATTCAGAGGCAAATGTCTTTGAACATGAAGCCGAAGTACTATATATCTCTTAATGTGACGCCATTTTTACGCCACTTAAGTGAGTCATTTTATACTGACTTTGGCTGGAGTAGAAGGATGGGGGGGGGGGGGGGGAGGAGGGAGGGAGGGATATGGTACAAAGTACAGCTGGTATAGTTCTGCCGTTTTGGATTTTTAAATTTTCCGCCACCACCGCCATGTTGCATTTTCAAATTTCCTACCACAGCCATCAGGGATCTTTAAATTTCCCCCAGACACCATCTTACATTTTTTAATTTCATGCCATTTTCATCTTTAATTTTTCATTGACTGCAGCGCCGACTAGCGGGGAAACTTGAATTGTACATTGGAAAGTTTGAAGATGATTTACTTCTCTTTCTAAATGTAGCAAACCATTGAGTGCTGTAACGGCGCAATGAGCCGTTCCACCCATAATTCTAGGGGTGTTTTTGTGATCGTTTGGAGGTGTTTTTTCGTACCATGACGTATGCCCATTCATTTAGATTACAGTAAACTTTATTTCAATATTTTCGCTGACAGTATTGCTTTTTTCTTCTATACCTTCGTGACGAGCGTGCTGTGGACACTCCTGTCTTCCGAGGTGACCAAAGGCTGGAAGCATATGTTCCTGGTTTGACAAACACTCTGGCATCCTAAGACACCTCGACTGGCTATCTAAATAACCCAATATTAACTCCATGTAAAGTGCGTGGGACTATTGGGAACAGCAGCTGAAATGTAGCAATCAACATCCCGACAATCTGGGAGCTCTACAGGGTCTAACCATCGTCTTCAGGTGGATATGGTATAGCTGAAGAAACTTTTGGATACTCGTCCTTGACGAACTGAGGCCATTATCAAGGTTACAGAGGGTGTTACACTTATTAGCGTGGTGTCCACGGGGATTAAATTATCTTTCGTTCAATTTGCTCATGTGACATGCAAATTGAGAGAACTACTACAATTGCAGAGAGCAATAACGAAGCACAAATTAAAGGAGGCAGAGACAAACTTTTTCAGAAATATGGAATCTTCAATGCGTGTTGTGGCAGGGGCATCGACAAACAATGATTCTCCTGTCAAATTCATAATGAACAACACAGATAATGTCCAGTTATTCAGTGATGTTTGGTAAAAATTCGAGTAGGTAGACAATACGTAAAAAATCTATGTATACAAATTTGTAGAGTTATTAGAGGAGATAAAAAGCAACACTTTTGTTATGTGACACACATCTTACAGGAGCACTTTGAAGGGCTTAACGCTGGACTTCCCTTGGGCCAAAGTTCACAGTTGTTTTAACTGGTTCAAATGCAACACGTTGGCATTGGAACCTGATTTGCTACTCTATTAAATCTTACAGCTTGTAAGGATAAGTTTCCATTACTGCTTACAGTGACCATGCCTATGGGTAAACAATTAAATAAGTATTGTTTATATTATGTAGTGTATATGTGGAAGTGTCTGCTTGACGACGGACTTGATGACGGATTACAGCCTAACAGAGTAAGCTGACATAAATATCATTTAGTGAATGCATGATGCAACATTCGAACAGTAAGATGCCTGTGTGCAGAATGATTTCCAGGGATGAGGTTACCAAACTGTCACATTTCAAGGACTCGATGACCATTTTTGTGAAACAGAATCCCTTAGACCAGTCTGATGGGAAACTGGTAGATTTCACAGTGTGTGAACTATCTGTCCGAGGGAGCTGTGTTACAGTGAACAGAGTACAGCCCGAACACCAGCACTCAGTCCATAACCAAGGAACTAAATACCTCCAACGTATGGACGCCCTGCACGGGACGGGAATACATCCACTCAGAATACCAGAAGGTCCAAGACAAGAAATATCAGCCGATGCCTTTTCTCAGCACGTAGAATTCTGACAATGGTATCGATTCCACAATCCCGTGAGTGGTCTTCTGTGAACTGCAGACAGTCTAAAAGGCACCTCGGCGACAACTGCTGTGGTTAACTTACGCGCTTTTGGTTATAGCATATCTTCCTTTGAGATATTTCACAAATATAATGTATTTAGTAGTGTAACGACAGTACAGCAATTTAATTTATGAACAAACGGCAATCAGCCACTGTTTTCCGATTTTTTACTTACTACAATAAAATTGCGGTACCTGATTGGTCACAACTAAATGCACCTTATTACGTTAGTATGAGCCTGAATTGTAGCATATCGTTGTTTGGTACTCCAGATTTTTTAATTGAAATAATTTAATATATTTTTGTAATATATGGTACGTTACATTGCAGTATGCATGTAAATTCTGATACCTGATTGTGTGTTGCTCTCACCAGCACCTGACTTGTTTTACAGCACTACAAAATGCAACCGGTATTGTCAAAAAAAGCAGCAACTGTTAAAATAAGAAATATAAATTAAGCGATGAATCCCTTCTCAAAATGTAAGTGTTGTGACGGAAAGTCGCTAATACGAGTATAAGACATATAAAAAAAAAACACATCAACGTAGCTGTGACAGGTAACATTGGTTCCATTCCAGAACTTATTCATCAGTTAAACGCTGCACAACCTTTCGCCATATTTCTTCATGTACGATAAACTGTGTTGTACAGTTACAACTGACAAATACTGAATGTATGCAACAACTAACAAATATTGTAAGTAAACTTACACATATCCAGCGATCACAGGCCCTGAAGCCCTCGTGATGCTCCCATAAACTGCCTCCATTCCTTTGTTTTGTGTGTGATTACTCCAGATGCTGTCAGTAGCATAGTGGCGACATCACCCCAGTTTTGATATCAAATTGATATACAAATGAATTAACTTGATCAATTAATCCTCCCGCCACCGATCACGCCCACCACTGCCCCTACCACACCCTCCCCAATCCCCAGACTGACATGTTTTTTCTCAGCCTGAACATGGGCCACAACCCACTCCCCCCTCCTTTCCCCACCCCTCCCCCTCCTCCAATCCACCCCATTGGGGAATTCCGAATTTTGATGGGAAAAACGAGTTTTGGCAGGATTTTCAAATTTCGGTGGCGATTTACTTGCCCCAGGGCTGTGGTGACGTCCCACCACACCCCCGACCCGGGAATCGGCGGAAAATTAAAAATGACGGTATCGGTATAATTAAAGAGGACGTAGCTGTTTTGTACACTATGGCATGTCTTGAGTTACAATTGCGATGCTATATCATACATGTGTTTACGAAACTAATTGAGAGACCCTGTCTTGAAATAGAACTTCCTATAAGAGTTTACCACACGTATAGAAGCTACTTCGAAACTAATTACCTACTGCATGCTCACATTTGACATTTTTTATGCATAACTCACCTCTTCAGATATGTCTGTAAAGTTTGTCATACAGCAGCATATTCTTCCGTTCTAGTTTTGTAAGCAACTTCATCATCACAACTTGTTTCATGAAATCTACTCACATATCGAAAACAAAAATCTTTTCCAGGTTCCACAACGACCTATAATTCAAGTGGTGTCTACTTTATAATTATAGATTATGAAGTATGAAATAACAGCTATTATTTAAACACGCAATCGTGACAATAATAATAAAAAAAGTTATGGGTGCACGAGAAGACACAGTCGATTCCTATTAGTTTTATGAGCAAAATCGGTGTGTTTTTGAGGAACTATCTTCTTCCAAACTTTAAACAGTTGTAGCACTCCTTGTAATAGTACCTCCTACAAGACTATTCCGCGTCTCTCCCGATACATCGAAAAACAATTACCGTCTGCGTATTGTCATTGAGCATATTACCTATAGTGTATCGCTCCATTGGAACTGGAGGCCAGTGCTAAAAGTCCTTTGCGCAGATCTGCACAAAATATTGTTGCATGTACTGGAGGAAGGCCATATCCAGCAAACTATTAATTATACGAGAGGGCTCCTCCATTGGTCCTTCATAGGCAGTGTAAAAATCTTTCATTCCCCTTACGGCTGTCGCAGTTTTTCACGTCAGATATATACCTTCCCTAACGACAGAAGTAATTTTCTTTGCACATGTCGGAACACCCACATACTTTATAAGCCTGCTGCTCAAGGTGAATATCACGCATCCCCTACTATTACTAAATATAATACTTCATCAATAACTGAATGCTGGCGGTACAACACAATACTGAGCGAAAATCGGCGGTGGGTAGACATGTCTCATAAGCTTTTTCCTGGCGCATGGTACTAGTGTGTCCTAGAACGAGAGGCGTAATCGTCTTACAAGCTGCCAGATGTTAAAAACACTATCGCAACGGCCATGTTACTATCACGTGCGGTCTTGGTTCTACAGGTGCTCACAAGTATTGCTAAAGATATCCATGTTAAAAACTATACAAGCCATGTAAATCGTGCTATGGCATTAGCTCCGAATGAAGTGGTTTTTTCCCACACAAATACCTTGACATTGAATATAGACAGTGATCTCCGGAGTGTGTATTAACGGACCGACTGTGCTGTTACACGTCGCCGACGGTGTAAGCTCGTAATATTGTAAAATCACCAAATCTACACAGAGATTCGACTAAGGAACGTGATATGAAACCGGTATTGGCAACTCTCTCATGCCACAGCTAGACATTACCCCAGTGTTTGTGACGTGTTCTGTCTCGATGCCACATTAGTCGTGGTAGTGTGTATTGGCTTCAGTTACTTGGGCTACAGGGTGGTTTTTGAGCAGACATCTGTAGTAGCAAATTCTGACATCAACCAATGATAGGTACTGTATGCTTACAGGTACTACACTTTTTAAACTCCTCCTTGTCCAACACCAACATCTTGTAAGTTGAACATACTTCCAGGCAAAAATAATAATGATAGAACCTTACTCCCCTGTCACTTTCCCACCAGCTTATAGGTGAAGGGAAGTGTGTGTGTGTGTGTGTGTGTGTGTGTGTGTGTGTGTGTGTGTGTGTGTGTGTGTGTGTGTCATTAGTGTCGAGTAGTGCAAAATTTTTTCCCAGCAGGATAAAACCCGTTTTATGGTATCGTTAGTTTTTGTCCTGTACTGCGATTTTAGGCCGTCCCTTGGTAGCGCCACGCATATAATTGTGTAATTAGGCCCAATCTTTGACTAATTACATAATTAGGTCCTATCTTTACTTCATTTTCCTCACCAAAATAAATAAAGTGCACTAACCTAACCTTCCTCTCCTGCGTCTGGACAGTTTCCGTGTGTTGGGGGGTGCACTTGGGCTTTCCATCCAGTACAACCAGGGTCCACGACCTGGAAACAGTACCTCCAATTTTAAATTCCCGTCAATTCCAAGCGAAGGTGATGGTATTATTGTGTTAATAGGGTGCACTTGGGCTTTCCGTTCAGGAGGACTTGGGTTCGAGTCCAGAAACGATACCGCCATTTTTAATTTCCTGCCAATTCCCGGGGGGGTGGGGGGGGGGCGTAGGACGTCGGCACAGCTCTGACAAAGAAATTTCTATCAAAATATGAAATTCCCGCAAAAATTCGAAATTCCCATCAAAATTCGAAATTCCCTCCAATAGGGTAGGTTGGTTGAGGCGAAGGGGTGAGGGAGGGTGGGGAGTGGAGAGGGGGCTGGGGCCCATGTGCAGGCTAAGAAAAACATTACATCTGGGGGTGGGCGTGGTTGGGACAGGGGTGGGTGTGATCGGGGGTGGGATTAATTGATCAATTTAATTTGTATATCAATTTGATATCAAAATTGGGGTAATGCCGCCACTAGCCTACTATATTTGTCAATCTCTAGGGCTTCCAGGTCCTTCACCAGGTCGTCCGTCTGGCACTACTTGGTTGTCCTCTAGTCTATTTTCTGGTACATTTCCTTCAACTCATGATTTGAGTCACTTAATAGTACTGCATCATGTATGTATGTAAGACACTGGAAATTACCGTCCATCTGTACGCCAGCCAACTCCTGGTGCCTACATCCCCTAATTACTTTCTCTAAGATGACTCTTCAGAAATGCACTTCTGCCCTTTACCTACCCATACAAGTCTGCACCATTCTCTTTAGTATCTCTGGGGTTCTGAGGTCAAGCAGCGCGTTATGTAGGCTATTCCTGTGGATGCTGTTGTATACATGTTGAAAATCTACGAACAGACTGTATATATTCAACAAAAGTTTTTGACCAAATTGTCAATATATTATCTACCACGTTTCGGTCCCTGTTGCAAGGTAGCTTCTTCAGGGTTTTTTGTTTATTGCCGAATGAGTTTTTTTTTCTTTATTGTATTTCAGTGCCCCATATGGGGCGGGTTGGCAACAGCATAGGCGCCGCTCTTCAGCTGGGAGATAGTACATAACAGGGAGACATTTTAACAACATAGAGGAGGAAATACGGCGAAACCGACAGATAAAAGGGGAAACATAATGGAAGATACCGTAAAAATGTAGTGACTGTAAAAATGCTGATAAAAATCTAAAAACTGTAGATAAGAAACCATACACTGTGACAATTAAAAGAAACACAATGCAAAGCAGCATAGGCGCTGCTCTTCACCTGAGAGACATAACATAACGCGGAGACATTTAAAACAACATAGAGGAGGAAATACGGCGAAACAGACAGATAAAAGGGGAAACATAATGGAAGATACCGTAGAAAGTGGGTGAATGTAAAAATGGTGATAATCTAAAAACTGTAGACAAAAACCATACACTGGCAATTAAAAGAAACACAAGGCGAAGTACAGCTGGAGTATAAAAGTTGCGATGGGCAGTGTAGCACATAACAATTGCTGACAGGAACACTACGTACAAGTCCAGCACACGAATAAAATCACAGCTCTTGACGTCATGGGAGAACAGCACCAAACACAACACTGATATAATACACCGATGATGATGATGATGATGATGATGATGATGATGATGATGATGATGATGATGATACTGAAAGGATCTGCCAGGGGTACAGAGATGAGAGATGAGAGAGAAGGGAAGAAAGGAGGGAGGGGTGGTGCAAGAGAGGGGGGAGAGGAGGAGATGGGTGGGGAGTGTGCCAAATGGGGCTGGGGAGGGAAGGATGGGGGAGGGAAACAGCCCAGGGAGGGGTGCAAAGAATCAATGGGGAAGGAGGAAAATCCGATCTGGGAGAAGGAGGGGAGAGGAAAAAGGAGGGCCCTGGGGAGGGGAAACAAGGCCAGGCTGCAGTTGATAGGAAGGTAGATGTCACGGTGAAGTTCAACATCTGGGAGTGGGAGGTGCTGGATATTGTCCTGTTGAAGGAGATGGAGGAGATGGAGGATGTGGAGGTGGAGAGAGGGAGGGATACAGTGATAGAGGTGCAGCAATGGATGGGAAGACGAGAGGAAGGAGGATCAAGCCTGTGGACAGTGTAAAGGATGCGGACATGTTGGAGGAAAAGGAGGCGGCAGGGGAAGTGGATGAGGTTATACAGGAGTCATGTGGGGGAAGGAAGGTGGATACAGAAGGCAAGGCGTTCTAGGATTTGGATGGCCTTACAAAAGCGGAGGGGGCAGGGGCAGAGATCCAGGCAGTGCTGGCATAGCAGAGGATAGGCTGGATGAGGGATTTTTAGATGTGAAGGACAGTGGAAGGATGCAATCCCCATGTCTGGCCAGACAATAGTTTCAGGAGGCAGAGGTTGGAATGGGTTTTCTGCTGGATGGTCAGGAGATGAACGGTCCAGGTGAGGTGACAGAGATGGATGAGGTCAAATTATCTCAAGATTGGGGTTAGCTGGATGGGACAACCATAAATGGTTAGTTAGAAATCATGGAGACTGAAGGAGTTGGTGGTGCAGCCTATGATGATTGCCTGGGTTTTGGAGGGCTTGTTACAAAGAAACCACTGGTTGCACCAACTGGTGAACTGGTCAAGGTGAGATTGGAAGGTGTGTTGCGACCATTGAAAGGTAGGATAGAGAGCCAAGAAGATGGTGTAATCAGCATATTGGAGGAGGTGGACGGGTGGGGGGGGGGGTGGCTTGGGCATATCTGCGGTGTACAGGAGATAGAGGAGACAGGAGAGGATGGAGCCCTGGGGGATGCCAGCAGTGGGATAAAAGATATGGGAGTTGGTATCATGGAGGGTGACAGGGGAAGGACTGCATGAGAGGAAGGAAGCGACCAGATGGGCAAAATTGATAGGCAGGGAGTAGGTTTGAAGTTTAAAGAGGAGACCGAGATGCCATACGTGGTCATAGGCATTTTGGATGTCAAGGGAAACAAAAATTACAGAGTGACAGGAGTTAAGTTGGAGGGAGAGAGGTGGATGAGGTTAAGAAGTTGGTCTTCAGTGGAGGTGGGATGTCAGAAGCCACACGGGATAAGAGGGAGGAGATGGTGTTGATTAAGGTTATGATGGATACGATGGGAGAGGATGGATTCAAAGACCTTACTGAAGTTGGTGAGGCAGATGGGGCGATAGGAAAAGGTGACAGAAGGGGGTTTGTTGGGTTTGAGGAACAAGAGGATGCGGGAAGTCTTCCACAGGTCAGAGTAGAAGCCAGTAGAGAGGTTGATGTGGTATAAATTGGCAAGGACAGTCAGGAATGAGAAGGGGCGTTAATGTCTTGTGCTGTGATTGGAGTGGTTATGTTGGAGTGGAGCAACTGCCCCAAGTATTAGAGACTGGGAGCAAGTGGAGTGACCGAGGTATCAGTGTGTTCCATGACAGTGGGGAAAAGGGAATAATCAAAGTGTGGATCATCAGGGATGGAGAAGACCTCGGAAAGTTGGGAAGGGAACTGGTTGACCTTACTGGGGTTGTTGGGAAGGGGGCGGTCGCTATGGAGAAAGGGTAATAGTGTGTGGAATGGCAACCAGTAAGGTGATAGAACGCTGACCAGTACTTGGAGGAGTTTATAGGGCGGGTGGCATTGAGTTGTGTACAGGTCTGGCGCCAGTCCCAGCGTTTCTGTTGTAATGAGGTTCCAAACGTGTCACTGTATTTGCCGGTGGCATTGGTATGTGTCCCCATCATGGTTGTACAGGAAGGAGCGATAGAGACAGTGGGATTCATGGAGGAGGAGAGCCCATGGAGGACAGCCCATGGAGGGAGGGTGAGACAGTGGGGTTGATGGTTTTTGTAGGAACATGGGCCTCCACAGCATAATGGCCTCCTGAAGGAAGGATAAGGCATGGATGATGTTGTCAGGATGGTGATAGGTAAGAGGGTGGCTTTCGATCTGGATGGCCATGGATTCCCGATAGGCATCCTAGTTGGTGTGACAGTAGTCATGGACTACCTTGGGAGGGGGTGGTGGGTGATGAGCAGACATTATAGTGAGGACAGGGAGGTGTTTGCTACTTGTGTGGTCAAGGATCTTGACGGCGATACTCCCAAGAAGGTTGGCAGAGACAATGACACCATCAGGGGGTGATGTTGCTTTCGGGACGGGTGAGCTGGGGAAGGGGAACAAGATCACCTTGGATTGTGGGGAGGGACTGATGCCACTGCTGTAGGGCGGCAGGGGAGTGGCTATGGGTGTTGATGTTGGCAGCAATCACATAGGTGGAGAAGATGCAGTCAATGTGGAAGATGAAGTCATAGGGAATAGGAGCAGTGTGGCAGACATAAATGGCGGCGCAGGTGATGGTGAGGGAGGGGAAGCAGACGCCGGGGATAAGGTGTTCGGTGGCATCATTGAGGAGGGGTTGTGGCCAATGGCGACTCCACCCTGCTCTCGGGGGCCAGGAGCATCAGTTCGGTGGAGGATACAGGTTGAGGTGCAGATAGTATGGTGGGGCTGGAGAAATGTTTCATTCACAAGGAAGGTGTCAAACTGGTGTTGGGAGAGAGTGTACATAAGGAGGTATTTGTTGGTGCAGAAGGAGCAGATGTTTTGGAAGAGGATGCAACACTCATTCCAGTCCATGACAGGAAGAGAGGAGGGTGAAGGGAGGGGAGAGGAGTGGGTTAAACCAGGGTGTCAAAGTGGGTGAAGGTGAAGTGGGCTTGGTTGTGGGAGTAAGTGGCGAAGGTGTTTAGGTGAAAGACAAAGCAGGTGGCGAGGGAGATTTGTTGGAGGATGTGGGGACGTTGGAAAGGGTGAATGTTTTGGAGGACTATGGTCAGGAAACAATGTCTTCAGCTGTGGGGGTGGATGGAGGTAAATATTGGAGTGGATGGGGGGTCGATGGGATGGATAGGGGCAGTAATCTTGGGGATGGCAGGAGGGGGTTTAGCCTTACACTTGTGGGAGTAGGTAGGGTGGGGGCCATTACAGGTGTTACAGGAAGGAGGGGTGGCGAGGTTGATCATTATACATGAGACAGCACTGGCAGCTATAGGATTGGGGAGCAGATTTAGAGGATTCAACAGGGTGGCGGCGATGAAAAATCAGGGCACCCTGGGTGAGGAGGTGGACGATGGAGGGTGCGGATTCTGAAAAGACCCACATGAGATAAGTGGGACGAAAGGCATTGTGGATACAGCAGGCAGAGCAGATTACAAGGTTGGGGTGTGAGTTCTGTGATCATAAGGGTGAGCTTCGTGATCATGGGTGCGTAGGTTGGGGGGGAGGGGCTATGTAGAGGCTGGGGCTGGCGAGGAGAGGGTGTCAGGAATGCATGGGGGCCAAACACAATCCGTGGTAGTTTACAGAGAAGGTCCGTATGAAAGGAGAGGGAGGGGATCTTGATGAGGACTGAATCCCTGCGTGGAATCAGTTGGGAGACCGGAGCACCAGGGAAATACTTGCATATCTTCATGGTGAGGGTACGGGCATCAAGGAACTTGGGGTATGGAGTTGACAGGACAAAGGTGTGGAGGGTGGGAGCCAGGGTACAGGCGACAGGAAGAGGGGTGATATCCATGGAAACAGCAGTGGGAGGGGCGGTGACGTTTTGTGGGAAGTGGGGGGAGCAGAATTGGTATTGACACACTTCTGGGGTTTGTAGAGAGGTTTGGCTGGGTGGAGGGAACAGTGATGGGGAGGAGAGGGAGGTGGTGAGCAGCAGATTCTGTAGGTTCGGTGGAGGCACTGGGAGGTGGGGTCAGTTCTGTGGTGGCAATGGTGGCCCGGAGTGATGTGATGTGGGTGACAGGCAGATGATGAAGTGTTGGGGGGAGGGGGCCGAAACGGCGGAAGTCCACCACCTGGGGGGTTGCAGCAGAGGCGGCAGCGGAGGCGTATGTGAGAGCGGGCGCAAGAGTGGGAGCTGTTGCGTGTGTGAAGGCTGGGGGGAGGGTGTAGATGTGGCAGTAAACAGCAGGGGAGGAGATGGGGAATGGGTAAGTGGCGGGGAGGGGAGGCAAGGTGTGAGGGGGGAGGCCAGGGGCGGCACTCCAGGTAGTGATAGTGGAAGTGGGAGAGGAGGTGGTATAAATGACAAGGGAGATGGGAAGGCTCATGACACACACACACACACACACACACACACACACACACACACACACACACACACACGGGCGGGCGGGCGGGCGGGCGGACAGCAGGTGGCGGCGAGCACCAGGCGGTGGCTAACAGACGGGCGGGCGACAACAGCGGCAGGCGGCGGAAGGCAGTGTTTGGCAGGCAGGCAGGCGACAACGGCAAGGGGCTCTTCAAAAGCGCAGATTGCACCATGCGCGCAGCCCAGGCAGTGTAATCTTTCGACTTGGAATTGAGAGGATCCAACCCTCGAGATGTGCTGAATGAGTTTTTTTCCCCTCTATTGTATTTTCAATTCCCCATCCAGGGCGGGCTGGCAGCGGCTGCTGAATGAGCAAACTTTGTTTCTTATATACCTGCCGACATGGCTGTAATCTAATTCTTATGGGCCGTTTAGGATGAAGGGGAGGGATGTTAGAAATCGTTATTGGTGTTTTTATTATTTCTTTTCATTGGTGGAAACCCGACGTTTCGATTGGTGTTTGCATTACTATCTGTGATTGGTGGAAATCGCCGAATGGAAAACCAGGTGGCAGCTTTGACGTCGCGTTGTTTTCCTGCTTGATAGCGCCGGCCTAGACGCGCCATTACTCTATGTACCTGCGGCCACTGTGGTCTCCCGGGCGCCTGTATGTGTTGCTTCACGTGAGAAATTGTCCCTGGGCCTAAAATAGGTGGTCATTAAACAGTGGCTCACTATATCGCAGTTATTGGGTGCCACGTGTTCCTCTAAGATGTTCATTGTATTTCAGGTGGTAAGGGGAATTCTATGAACAGACAGATGGTGTAGCTATGGGCTCCCCTCTTTCGCCTATTGCAGCAGACATCTTTATGGAAGCATTTGAAGAAACAGCGCTCCAGTCTGCACCATTACACTCGGAGTGTTGGCTCCAATATGCTCACGATCCTTTGTTATCTGGCCACATGGAGAGGATGAGCTACGAAATTGCCACAAACACCTCAACCAGCAGCACAGCGGAATCCAATTCAGTATGGAGATAGAAAAGAATGGGGTGCTGCCTTTCCTCGATGTGGAAATTTATGAACAGCCTGATGGTAAACTGGGCCATAGAGTATACAGGAAGCCAACCAGCACTGACAGTTACCTGCATGCCTCCTCTCACCACCACCCTACGCAGAAGAAATCTTCCCTGCACACTTTAACCAAGAGAGCTAACAGGATCAGCTTTGAGGCACATATAAAGAGTGAACTACAAAACCTCTAGTCCATTTTTTGTGCCAATGGTTATGGAATGAAAATTATAGACAAAACTATGGTGACAAAGAATTAATGCAATAGAGGAGAGCAAAAGGAAACACGAAACATCGGTCTATTACCATATGTTCAATATATCACTGAACGGGTGGGCAAAATTCTCCGCCGAGTAGGCATCAAGCCGATTTTCCGAAGCGGCAACACAATAAAAGCTGTTCTTCGCACAGCGAAATATACAGTTGGCAAACTACATGCTGCTGGAGTTTACGAAATCGGGTGCGAATGTGGATCAGTGTATGTATGCGAGGCGGGGTGGCCCATCAGAGCACGGATATCTGAACACGAACGATATATCCGACTAACAAAGCACACCAAGTCAGCGGTGGCAGAACACCAGGATGAGGGCGGCAAACAGATTTTGGTGAAGCACGCGTACTGGCGAAACAGCCTCGTACTTTCAAGAGGAAGATAAGAGACGCAATAGAAATAGCCAAGCGACCGACCAACAGAGAAGACGGGTACCGACTTCCGACGTCATGGCTGCCAGCAATAACAGCGCTACGGGACGAAAGCTCACGTGAAGCAACACACAAAGGCGTGCGGGAGACCGCAGTGGCCATAGGTACATAGAGTACTGGCGCGCCTCTGCCGGCGCTAGCAAGCAGGAAAACATCACTACGTCAAAGCTGCCGCCTAGTTTTCCACTCGCCGATTTCCACCAATCACAAGCAGTAATGCAAACACCAATTTAACGTCGGGGTTCCACCAATGAAAAGATATAATAAAAATACCAATAAGGACTTCTAACATCCGTCCCCTTCACTTCATCCTAAACAGCCTATCAGAATTAGATAACAACCATGTCAGCAGGTGTATGAGAAACGAAGTTTTCTCCTTCAGGCCGGCCGAAGTGGCCGTGCGGTTAAAGGCGCTGCAGTCTGGAACCGCAAGACCGCTACGGTCGCAGGTTCGAATCCTGCCTCGGACATGGATGTTTGTGATGTCCTTAGGTTAGTTAGGTTTAACTAGTTCTAAGTTCTAGGGGACTAATGACCTCAGCAGTTGAGTCCCATAGTGCTCAGAGCCATTTTTTTTCTCCTTCAGCAGTAAACAAAAACACCCCGAAGAAGGTACCTTGCAAGAGGGACCTGAACGTCGGTAGTTTTATATATGTAACAATGGTAGCGAAAGCCTGCGTTTATATTTAGACTGTAGATATCTTTATCATATTCGTAGTGTGTTTCAAACAATTGTCTTAGAGTGAAAATTGTTCTGTTGTTCGGTTTGGTCGAAATCCAGCTTGGCATTCCTATATGTTGTTCCCTATGAATGAATGGTTGTAATTTTCTGAGGATAATAATAGATAGTGCCCTGTAGGTTACACTCAGCAAACATGCTGTGTATTTAGCACATTCCAATTGGCTCCGCTTCTGGAATATCGGCCAATTTGCGTACTTCTGGCAATGTTTCTGCATGTATGCAACAATAAATAAGTAATGTTCTTATAATCCACAATACATTACAATTTACCATCCTCTTACCACCACAAAGTGTCGAGCCGAAAGTTCAAAACATTCTGCTCCTGCAGCTGTAGCGACTCGGCAGCGATTGCATCAGCTAACATAAGGAAAAGTCTCTGGTCAGCGGCACTTAGAGGGCAACAACGGAACAAGGGATCTAGCTATATCCACAAGACTACACCCACAGCAAAACATGGAAAGTGACGTAGTTCACAGATGTTAGTACATCCAGTTCAAGACATTGTTAGTATTATCGATGAACAGGAAATTTTTGACGAACAGGAAGGAACATGTTGCTATTGATTTCGTCAAGGTTCCAGCGTGCTGCACCAAACTGTTTTATTAACTCAGAAAAGCTATTCCGGTTTCTAAGAGACGAAAATCGGAACTCTAAATGATTGTTGGCGAGATAAATGTTCTGTGAAGTAAGAAAGTTGCTCGGTTAAGATGATTACAGCTAGAATATCGTATTTTTCCATAGAATATAAATGATTATGATATAATTAAGCTTCACTTTGAGGACTCTCAATTCGGAATTAACAGAGACGATTAGTGTAAAAGTTAAACTTTCAGCGTTATTATGCCCTGGTTGGATGGATTTCCATTAAAACCCATTGTTTCGTCCCCATCTGCGGAGGACCTCTCCGTTGAAAATATCATCCACAGATGGGGACGAAACGTTGGGTTGTAATGGAAATCTATCCGACCCTGGCATAAGACAACGAATATTTTACTAATTGTTGAGATGAGGGGTGTTTTTCAGTAGTTCTGCAGTCAGCTTTTCGACAGAATAAAGGTGTTTATTAGAATTTATGTCGTCATGATCTGTTCTTACAATCGCATGCGAAGGATAAGGCATTGTTATAGTTTATAAACATACCAAATTGACATTTTATAATTATAAGGCTATGCGTAAAATTTCAGAGGTACAATCATTCCAACAGATGTGACATACGTATTCAATGTGAAAGTGCAATGTTGTACAGAGGAATGTTATAAACTGCTGATTTAGTTTCAAAGCTATATGAAAATTTGTGATTACTTTGTTCAAAATGGCTCTGAGCACTTATGGTGCTTAACATCTGAGGTCATCAGTCCACTAGAACTTAAACCTAACTAACCTAAGGATATCACACAGGATTCGAACATGCGACCGTAGCGGTCCCGTGGTTCCAGACTGAAGCGCCTAGAACCGCTCGGCCACACCGGCCGGTGATTACTTTGTCATGCAACTGTGGTGTGAAAGGGTACACAGCTGTGCTACACCGAACTTAATACTATTATAATGACAATTGCCAGGCTTCTTCAAATTTAACTCTCATTTAAATATTTTGAGTTGTTAAATAATGGTGTTATTCAACTATATTTTCAGCCACTGAAGTGTTTAATCATAAAGCTTGATAAAGGCAAAACAAAACATGCAGGAAAATTGGAGACACTACTGTAAATTTGCAACTGCAAAAGAAGGCGAAATAGACGATAAGGGTTTATACATTGAACAACCAAAGAAACTGGTACACCTACCTAATATCGTGTAGGGCCCCCGCGAGCGCACTGATGTGCCACAACACGACGTGGCATGGACTCGACTAATGTCTGAAGTAGTGCTGCAGGGAACTGACACCATGAATCCTGCAGGGCTGTCCTTAAATCCGTAAGAGTATGAAGGGATGGAGATGTCTTCTGAAGAGTACTTTGCAAGGCATCGCAGATATCCTCAATGTTCATGTCTGAGGAGTTTGGTGGCCAACAGAAGTGTTTAAACTCAGAACAGTGTTCCTGAAGCCACTTTGTAGCAATTCTGGACGTGTGAGGCGTCACATTGTCCTTCTAGAATTGCTCAAGCGCGTCGGAAAGAACAATGGACTTGGATGCATGCAAATGGTCAGACAGGATGCTTACTTACATGTCACCTGTCAGTCGTATCTAGACATAACAGGGATCCCATATCACTCCAACTGCACATGCCCCACACCATTACAGAGCCTCCACCAGCTTGAACTGTACCCTGCTGACATGAAGGGTCCAGGGATTGATGCCCGCACACGTCCATCCGCTCGACGCAATTTGAAACGAGACTCGTCCGACCGGACAAATGTTTCCAGTCATCAACAGTCCAATGTCGCTGTGACAGGCCCAGGCGAGGTTTATAGCTTTGTGTTCTGCTGTCATCAAGGGTACAGGAGTGGGCCTTTGGCTCCGAAATCCCATATCGATGATGTTTCGTTGAACAGTTCATATGCTGACACTTGTTGATAGCCCAGCATTGAAATATGCAGCAATTTGCGGAAGGGTTGCACTTCCATCACGTTGAACGATTCTCTTCAGTCGTAGTATGTCCCGTTCTCTGACGGTGTGTGGCGGAGGGTACCTTGAGTACCTCTATCGGTTCTCCCTTCTATTCCAGTCTCGTATTGTCCATAGAAAGAAAGATTGTCGGTATGCCTCTGTGTGGGCTCTAATCTTTCTGATTTTATCCACATGGTCTCTTCGCGAGGTGTACGTAGGAGGGAGCAATATACTGCTCGACTCGTCGGTGAAGGTATGTTCTCGAAACTTCAACAAAAGCCCGTACTGAGCTACTGAGCGTCTCTCCTGCAAAGTCTTCCACTGGTGTTTATCTATCATCTCCGTAACGCTTTCGCGATTACAAAATGGTCCTGTAACGAAGCGCGCTGCTCCCCGTAGGATCTTCTCTCTCTCTCTCTTCTATCAACCCTATCTGGTACGGATCCCACACTGTTGATGAACAATATTCAAGCAGTGGGCGAACAAGTGTACTGTAACCTACTTCCTTTGTTTTTGGACTGCATTTCCTTAGGATTCTTCCAATGAATCTGTCTGGCATCTGACTTACCGACGATCAACTTTGTATTAACATTCCATTTTCAATCACTCCTAATGCCTACTCCCAGATAATTTATGGAATTAACTGCTTCCAGTTGGTGACCTGCTATATTGGAGCTAAATGATAAAGGATCTTTCTGTGTATTCGCAGCACATTACACTTGTCTACATTGAGATTCAATTGGCATTCCCTGCACCATTCGTCAATTCGTTGCAGATCGTCCTGCATTTCAGTAAAATTTTCCATTGTTACAACCTCTCGATATACCACAGCATCATCCGCAAAAAGCCTCAGTGAACTTCCGATGTTATCCACAAGATCATTTATGTATATTGTGAATAGTAACTGTCCTACGACACTCCCCTGCGGCACACCTGAAATCACTCTTACTTCGGAAGACTTCTCCCCATTGAGAATGACATGTTGCGTTCTGTTATCTAGAAACTCTTCAATCTAATCACACAATTGGTCTGATAGTCCATATGCTCTTGTTCATTAAACGACTGGGGGGAACTGTATCGAACGCCTTGCGGAAGTCAAGAAACACGGCATCTACCTGGGAACCCGTGTCGATGGCCGTCTGAGTCTCGTGGACGAATAGCGCGAGTTGGGTTTCACACGATCGTCTTTTTCGAAACCCATGCTGTATGCTACAGTGTAGGTTTCTAGTCTCCAGAAAAGTCATTATACTCGAACATAATACGTGTTCCAAAATTCTACAACTTGCAGGATCTTTTTCCGGCCGCAGCGATGTCGAAGACTAGATGTTTTACCTGACTCCTGATATCCATGGGACACTCGTGAAATGGTAGTACGGGAAAATTCCCACTTCATCGCTACGTCGGAGATGCTGTGTCCCATCGCTCGTGCGCCGACTGTAACACTACCTTCAAACTCAAATTTTGATAACCTGCCATTGTAACAGCAGTAACCGATGTAAGTCTTATATAGGCATTGCCGATCGCAGCGCCGTATTCTGCCTGTTTACATATTTGAATACGCATGCCTATATCAATTTCTTTGGCGCTTCAGTGTATGAATATCATAAATACCATTAGGGAGCAAATGTATCAGGACTTAAGTGTAAGAATCACAGTATTCGTGAAAAGGCAGTGGGAAGGCGTTCATTTAACAACTTTATACAATTTTTACAGCATACTTTTGCAGAATGAAGAATTTCTAGACCTTAGCTGAACTGGCTAAAAACATTACGCTGTAAGACAGATTGGGTAAAAGTGCGCTAGTAGTCCTATTCGTGGGCCAATACAGTGAAAAAGATTTCTAAGTGCAAAGTAAGCAGCAATGACCTTCTTGGGTAACTTATTCACCTTTTAGTGTTCTTCCCACCCCAACCTCTCCCACACACAGAATGAACAAATGTTCCAGCAGTAATTGAGATTCATTCTAGGAAGGTGATTCCCGTGTATGTTGCCATTTGGCAATGGTCCTCTCAACACTATTTGTTGCCTGAAGCTAAAGTAAGACTATGCCCATAGGCTCAAGTGTTGACGCTTCCGGTGGTGGTAGTGGTGCTATTTTAGTCACACTTTAGGCACTACTTGTATCTCAACTGCTACTTGCCACAGCAGTAAGTAGTTTCTCTTGAAGCAAGCCTACATTTCAAGAGATGGTATGACCAAAGGACACGGTACCTGGTGCACTCATTCTAGAACATTACTCCTGTGTGCTGCCTTAATAAATGTGGCAATGCAGTGTTCCTCTTAAAACTACACTCATGCTGATAAATTAAGGATAATGCTGATACATGGTGAAACAACGCTCTTGTGGGCGGTTTGCGGGTTTAAATCACCTCGGGGTAAGACCATGTGGCGCATTTGACCTGCGGTCGTCCCACGGTGGCGCTGGCAGCAGCCCACATACGCAGAGGTGTGTTGGTGCATGCCAAAGTATGGTGCAGCGAGTAAGTGTGCAGACGTTTTCAGACGTGCTAATGGTGGCTGTGTGTTGAAAATGGCTCAAACAACATATATTGATGACGTTATGAGGGGTAGAATAGTAGGGCGACTGGAGGCTGGTCAAACAAAGCAGGTTGTAGCATGGGCCTTCCGTGTTGTGTGCAACAAAGTGTGATCTCAAGATTATGGCAACGATTCCAGCACACAGGAAACGTTTCCAGGCGCTACAGTACTGGACGTCCACAGTGTACAACACCACAAGAAGACCGATATCTTATCATCAATGCCCGCAGACGGCCACAGAGTACTGCAGGTAGCCTTGCTCGGGGCCATACCGGAGCCACTAGAACAGTTATCTCCAGACACACAGCCTACAGACGACTGAACAGACATGGTTTATTCGTCTGGAGACCTGCAAGGTGCCTTCCACTGACCCCTGGTCACAGGAGAATCCGTAAAGCCTGATGATGTTAAGAACACAGTACATGGTCATTGGAACAGTGGTCCCAGGTTATGTTGGCGGACGAGTCCAGGTATAGTCTGAACAGTGATTCTCGCCGGGTTTTCATCTGGCGTGAACCACGAACCAGATACCAACCCCTTAATTTCCTTGAAAGGGACCTGTGTGGAGGTCGTGGTTTGATGGTGTGAGCTGGGATTATGATTGGTGCACGTACACCCCTGCATGTCTTTGACAGAGGAACTGTAACAGGTCAGGTGTATCGGGACGTCATTTTGCACCAATATGTTTGCCTTTTCAGCGGTGCAGTGGGTCCCACCTTCCTCCTGGTGGATGATAAGGTACAGCTCCACCGAGCTGCCATCGTAGAGGAGTACCCTGAAACAGAAGATATCAGGCGAATGGAATGGCTTTCCTGTTATCCAGACTTAAACCCCATCCAGCACATCTGGGATGCTCTCGGTCGAAGTATCGCTGAACGTCTTCAAACCCCTACGACACTACAGGAACTCCGACAGGCACTGGTGCAAGTATGGGAGGCTATACCCCAATAGCTGCTCGACCACCTGATCCAGAGTATGCCAACCCATTGCGCGGCCTGTGTACGTGTGCATGGTAATTATGTCCCATGCTGATGTCGGGGTACATGCGCAGGAAACAGTGGCTTTTTGTAGCACAAGTGTTTCTGGACGGTTTTCTCAACTTATCACCAATACCGTGGACTTACAGATCTGTCTCACGTGTGTTCCCTATGTGCCTATGCTATGTGCACCAGTTTTGTGTAGTGCCACGTTGTGTGGCACCACATTCTGCAATTATCCTTAATTTATGAGCATGAGTGTATTTACTGGCTACAGACTAGTGTAAGTTTATTCCCATAGGCTTAGCTACAGACGATGATGCTGGTGACAGAGGTTCCACTATTGGGTGGAAAAGCCTCTATCCAAAGCAAACATTTTCTTTAGAGATTTTTAGCCTAGTAGTGGATAAGTAGGAAATTAATTTACATGGTCAAGCGAAAGTTGCCGTTCCACCGTTCCACTCATTTGCTTTCACTTGCAACGCAACTGTTGTGCTGTGGGGCGTCATGATGGGGTGCAGTGTTTTTGAGTAGATTCGTGTTTGTAGACACTGTGTTGTAATAGTTGGTGGTGCTTTTTTGTTCAGGATGTTTGTGTACGTTATTCAGTCATTTGACATTCTGAGTTGAATGGGTCAGGTTGTTACTAGAAGAGTTCGTGTCGATTTACTAGTGAGTTACTTTTGATTTTGCGTATTGTGACTAATGAATTCACTTTTATGTTTGGAATTATTATTGCCGTGTATTTCTTATCGTCGAAGATTTAATAGTATTTTTCTTTTTTTAGTCAGTCATGAATATGATACAGAAATTTACTTATTGCTTGTTGCAATGAGCGAAGATATGTTGTCTACAGGCCGGCCGGAGTGGCCGAGCGGTTCTAGGTGCTACAGTCTGGAACCGCGCGACCTCTACGGTCGCAGGTTCGAATCCTGCCTCGGGTATGGATGTGTGATGTCCTTAGGTTAGTTAGGTTTAGGTAGTTTTAAGTTCTAGGGGACTGATGACCTCGGAAGTTAAGTCCCTTAGTGCTCAGAGCCATTTGAACCATTTTGTTGTCTACATTAAAGTTTGTATAGTTATTTGGACCGCTAGCAGACGATTTTGCTTTTTTTGGTTATTTGTGTGTTTGGGGGTTTAAGTATTTTTGTGGTTTTTTGTTTGTTTTTCATTGTATTAAGTAGGGTATGTGAGTTGTTTATATTTGTTTGTGTATATCGAAATTGTTGAGAATAAAAGTTTTCACAAATTTCGAGATTTTTCTTGTTAGTGTTTGCTAACTGTACTGGATTGTAATTGGTAGGTATTGTAATATTGGTTCACCATTGTTGATTTGGTTACATTTTTTATGTTTGTGTGAGTGTGGTTTTATTTGTTGTACTTAGTTTCAGATCGACAGGTGATGGTAAGGATATTTGCTCTAAGAATTTGAGTGTGTTGGTTTTTGGTGCTGTGGGCTTCGTTTTTGCTGCCCATAGGTCAAGTGAAATTTGTGGTTTCATGTTTTGAAACTGTGAGAGAGTTCCTGGTATCTAAGGCTTCGTTTCAGCTATATAGTCAACTGAAATTTGCAATACTGGGATTTGGAGTTGTGTGTGGATTCGTGATATTGAGGGCTTTCCTTGATTTATGTGGGTCTTGTGAAAACTGCTGCATGGGGTTTTTGAGTTTTGTATGGCTTACTGGTAATGTTGTCTTTGTTTTGAACTGTGCAGGTCACACAAAATTTAGGATACCAATAGGTTTTTTATTTTTTTTTATTAGATGTTGAGAATTTTGTATACTTGATTGTTGGGTTGATAATTGTTTTGGAATGTTGTCATTATTCTTACTGTCATTTAAATGGTTTTTTTATGTTTTTTGATGAATTTAATGAGTGGTGTCATGGTCGTCATATTGCGTATGCTTCAATTAGGAGTGTCCGCCATCTTGATAACATCACTGGTCGAAGTAGGCGGGTGGAATCACAACTTTAGGTTTTGCAAATATACCTTTTATAATAGTTTGAGCAGTAGATCCCATTATATAGTCTGATCGTATTCTTGTGATTAGATTAGATTTACTTTCATTCCAATTGATCCGTAGTGAGGAGGTCCTCCAGGATGTGGAACATGTCAGAAAAACAATAATACAAGACAAATATTTACAACTAAAACAAATAAGCTAATGTACCATTCCACAGGTCCCTAGTGGAATGATCGTCATTTTTAATGAACACTATATGAAAGTCATTTTACAAATACTAATGCACTGAATTGAAAATAAAGTTTTTTATTTATTTATAAGGTAATAAACTTGTAATACAACTACTATAATACTTATTTACAACGAACACATGACTGCACTGAAATGGTGCTGAAGTTAGATTGTACTTACACACACACACACACACACACACACACACACACACACACACACACACACACACACACACACACACACACACACATTTACAATGAACACATTACTGCACTGAAATTGCGCAGAAGTTACATTGTACCTATATATATCAGTTGGTTTATAGTGTCTTATATGTTTATAGTTTGTGTGTCTTTAAGTGAAAACACTGCCATGTTCCATGAATCATTGAGCAATTTCTATCAAGGCAATGTAGCTTGCGTTAGTTTTACACCCTCAGAATATGTTATCTCTGTTTATGGCAACATACTAGAGATTTACAGATTGCCGATTAGCTTAGTGGCTTAAAAGTAATAATAATGAATGTATTAGTCTGTCATTGCTTTTGTTACTGTTAAGGAATATTTAAATCTATGTCTTAATAACAGAAGCAATTATTTTAGTTAGTCTTCTGTGCTACAAGGTTTTAATTAAATATTTCTCTAAGAGCAGGAATTGTCCAGAAGAAGAAATTTCTGTTCATACTCAAAATGTGTTTTCACCTGTCAGATATTTGATATTAGTGTGCAAATAATAGAAAATATTTGTGACTATTGTTGTACACTCATAGCTGGACCATAAACACGTTCTAAGACACAGTATTAAATACATAAACAAATTAAATAATGATATATCAAAGGAATAGAACAGCAGTAAGCCAGTAGCCTATGGTCTCTGGGCTTTCTAAAACACAATAATTGACCAATTTCTTCATGAATAGTATATATCAGATATAAATAGAGACATAGATGAATAAATATATTTATAAGTATGCTGCTACCGTTTTTTGTGTAACTGTGGAGTACTTATGGCCTGACACGATCGATAGTAATCGGCCACTTTGACCTCTCAATAACTCATGTACTATTCAAGTTACATACCTGTAATTTATACCAATTTAGATTTACACTAACAGCTTTCTAAAGACATATCGATCGACGAAATCGGATGAACCATTTAGATTTTGGAAATTCGTTGTTGGGTGTTACTTGTATAATTTACAGTCAGATACTAAACTTTAAACTAATGAAGATATTGAAAATCTGATTGCACCATCAGAATTGTCGTGCAAATAATCGAAATTAACATGTTTCTTTTTGGGGTATCATTCCTTCATCGACACAGCGTCACCATGGAATTCCCAGCCACGCGGTCGCTATCCCTCTTGTCCGGCACCACGCGGTCGGCCTTCCGAGCGGCCTGCACGGCCACTCGTGATGACTGGGGGTTGTGTGCTGTTCTTAGGTTAGTTAGGTTTAAGAGTTCTAAGTTCTAGGGGACTGATGACCATAGATGTTAAGTCCCATAGTGCTCAGAACCATTTGAACCATTTTTTGCACGGCCACGCCAACTCCAAACTTAGAATATTTTCAGGGCGCAACTCGCCCGTTACCTCATCAGGCAAAGTAAGACCATTAGAACTATAGGTAAAAGTCTAGACCACAGCCAGTGGCATACTTACAAGTTTCGTGTAGGAATGTCGTCAGCGCTAGCTGAGTGGTATGAAAGAAAGAGGTTGGGTCTATGCAGCAATGAGAGAGCAGCGGACAGAGGATGTGTTTTGAAACAATATTGTCGCATTCTCATGTCAATAACAATGCATTCTAAAGAAACAGGAAAATATTTTGACAATCCACGTTAATAATTTCAGCTTTGCCTTCAAGTCCCTACCTAACCACAACCCCGTAATTCGTATAATATTCGAAAGAACCAAATATGACAACAAAGATTATCAGCGTATTATATTGCATCAATGTGTGGGTCCTGTTTTTTCCGAAATGTCTGAGAGATGAGACGAGATGGGATACACAGTTGTGATACATATTGTGTAAACTGAAGGGATAAGAGGGAGAAAAGAAGGGAAAAGGAAGGAAGAAATGTCAGCTGCATCGGGACTTTGTGTGGAATCAGCAGCTGTGAGTCAAAATGTGGACTGGACTGGGACTAGAAACCAGGATTTGCTGCTTAATAGGCAGTTGCGTTAACGACTGTGCGACCCACACACAGTGTTCATGGCAAATGCGCGGACTATCTCGGTACGCTTTCGCGGCTGACTCACATTCCAACCTAGCACCACGAATCCAAAGTCCATGTCCGTTTCCTCCATGCTCACTAATTTTATATTGTTGCAGGAGGCCGAACGTAAATGTGCACCTCCATGAAGATTCTGGATTCATTGCCCATTGAAGCAAATCAGTTATATGAATATATGGTGTCTGTTCTTTCCGACATGGAAGGAACGGGAGGGAACTAATGATACCAGCTACATCAGGACTTTATGCGGAATATACAAAAGACCTGATCATTTCGTTTTGTTTATTCTATCTGTAATTAACCTATGTGACTGATGTATTACTGTTATCTTTGAGATTTCTGACGATAAATAAAATTGGCTTACCGAGTATTACGCTATTTGTCCTTTAACAAATTATATGGCAGATTTTATTAAGTAACCTATGTGGCAGGTCGTATGTATAGAGCTTATTTCACAGCTTTTTATTGACAGTCTCTTCGTTGAATGTGCCACATGGGTATAATTAAAGTGCAGCTTTTCACAGAGGTTCAGTGTGGGCTGCAATTATCCTAAGGCAGCAAAACTTGATAGAATTTCTAATGTGTTAATGCAGAACTGAGTTACACCGAAAGAAAGTTAGTTACAATTTTGGTCACCAGGTGCAAATCTGGCGCTGTGCATGCAAGTCAGTCATATAGATATGCTTCCAGTTATAATGGAATAGGAACGGGAAGTAAGTAGAAAAGGTCAACCAAGTGAGATAGACACAATGCTTGTTTTATTATTAACTGTCTCTTACACAATTTGTTCAATATGAGCACTGGAGACATCGACGAGATGCCGTACAGCGCCAGATTTGCACTTGGTGGCTAAAATTTCAGCTAATTTTTTCCAGCGGAAATCGGTTCCGCATTAACGCATTACCATATCTACAAAGTTTCACTGAGGTACGGTAATTACAACCCGTACTGGACCTCCATGAGTAGCTGCAGTTCAATTGTAACCACCCGGTACTTAAATAAAAGCCTTGAATTATTTCACACACGTCTCTGCAGACATCAGACACCATCTCATACATAGCAGCTACTGAAATGCAAAAATGTACCTAATGTAAATGTCTTTTTGCTATCGAGCGTGTTCATTTTATGTTGAACCTCACGCCAAGTTGTCATGTGGATAAAAATCTGTACATTAAAAAAGGTTTGCCATAACTAAAATATTTAAAAAATTTTAAAAACATAAAGCACCTTGTGAATGGCCGTGTGCATATATATAACCGGTCGTTTAATTTAAGAAATATTTGAGACCTTGTCTGTTGAATGTTTTTAGCAAGTAAAACAGATCACTCTTTCGGTCTTTTCAAAATAAGAAAAATAAACTTTAATGCAGTGCATCACCAAAATTGCGTATTTTGGTAATATGCAGGTATAAATATGAAAACCACCAAAGCACGTTACCTTCGGACAAGCATGAATACAAATGTGACTGCTGGTCCCAGAATCTGTTACAAAGGCGAAGATGGAAAAAAATGAGCATACTGCAGGACAAATCTACTTCTTTCGCTTCCATAACTCGAAGTCCCTAGCCACATGAGCACCCTGAAAAGATGGAGGTGATAACATTACTATCATTCTTCTTAAGATCTGAAGGTTTTTATCGCCAATTCATTAGTTGATATTTAATTATACGAAATCTTCAGTGATAAAAACTGAGGCGACAAAAGTCGTGGGATACCTCCTAATATCGCGTCGGACCTCCTTTGCCCGGCATAGTACAGCACGACGCGGCGTAGACCCAACTAGTCTTTACAAGTGCCCTGCAGAAATATTGAGCTAAGCTGCCTCTATAGCCGTCGATAATTGCTATTCACGAACTGACTTCTCTATTATGTCCCATAAATGTTCGATGGGACCACAATGTTCTTCAAACCAAGCGCAAACTATTCCATAAAAATTCCATCGTTGTTTGGGAAAATGAAGTCCATGAATGGTTGCAAATGGTCTCCACGTAGACGAACGTAACTATTTCCAGTCAATGATCGATTCATTTGGACCACGGGACACAGCTTGCACAGTGCCTTGTTGATAACTTGCGCAATGGCTTCGTGGGATACGCGCCACACTTGAATCCCATCATCAGCTCTCACCAACTGATATTGGGAGCCATTTGACCAGCCACAATTTTCCAGTTGTCTAGAGTACAACGATACTCTCACGAGCCCAGAAGAGGTGCTGCAGGTGATATGGTGTTAGCAAAGGCGCTCGCGTCGGTTGTCTGCTGCCATAGCCCATTAACGCCAATTTCGCCGCACTGTCCTAACGGGTATGTTCGTCGTACGTCCCGCATTGACTTCCGCTGTTATTTCACGCAGTGTTGCTGGCCTGTTAGCACTGACACCTCTAGGCAAACACTGCTGCAATCTGTCGATAAGTGAAGGCCGTCAGCCATTGCGTTGTCCGTGGTGAGAGGTAATGCCTCAAATTTGGTATCTTCGGTACACTCGTGACTCTGTAGATCTAGGGATACTGAATACTGAATTTCCGAAACGGAATGTCCCATGCGTCCAGCTCCAACTACCAGTCTTCGTTCAAAATTTGTTAATTCCATTCGTCCGGCCATAACCGAGTTGGAAACCTTTTCACACGAATCACGTAAGTACAAATGACAGCTCCGCCAATGCGCAGTCCTTTTATACCTTGCGTACGTGGTATACCGCCATCTGTATATGTGCATATCGCTAGCCAATGACTGTCGTCACCTCAGTGTAAACCTGCACGCAGGTGAAACACAACGCTTTTCGATTGGCCTTCCAGTTCTGATTTGTAATTGATCGCGTGGTTAGAGCTCTGACAGCATTGTGAGGACAGTGCCTCACCCCGTGTTATTTCTGTTCTTGCAGTGTAGTGGTTTGTTCCTCAGGACTATCTTTGGAGTCAGTTCGTTCTTGCGTTCTCAGTCATTACACCTAGAGTATCTTCACCAAGGTCTTCGTCCTAAAGCTCCCTCGTTGAGTATAGTTAGTGGTATAAGATCTTTGCAGTGGTATTACACCAAACTGTAAATATGCTTGCCTTCCAAGTGTGTATTATGTTTACTGACAAGTCTGCCTTCACTAGGAAAAGTATGTTTGACAGCCACAGTAGCCACGTCTTGGAGCGGGAAAACGTTAAGGCAACTTGTGTGTTCCACCACCAACAGGGATTTATCATAAATGTATGGGCTAGTGTTGTTCATGGCCATCTGACTGGGCCGTATCTTCTGCCCAACACGCTCGATGGAGGAAGTTGCCGTATCTTTCTCCGTGAAGTACTACTGTAAATATTGGAGAATCTCCCACTGGCAGTCAGGCAACGATTATGGTTCTGACATGATGGGACCCCAATATATTTTCAGAGAACATTTAGACAATGTTTTACCCAGTTGTTTGATTGGTAGGGGCAAGCCAGTACCGCCCGCAGCAATCACGTTCTATGGATTTGCTTTTGTTGGGAGAGATGAAGCGTATGGCGTATGAGACACCAATAGACACTCCAGAAGAGTTACTTCCCCTTTTTCTGAAGCTCTAACTTCTATTCGTGAAACACTTGGTTGTTTTGAGCTTGTTACAGAATCGCTAGTACGCAGATGCCTGTTGTACATTAACGTAACCAGACGGCGTGTTAAGCAACATCTGAATGTCAATAGCGTCACAAACTTCATGGGCCGTAGATTGGAAACGGTACACCTTTGATATTTGAGTCACATAAAAAGCCGTTCCCGCCGTCTCCTTATGAAAGGTGATATCCAATCATCGGAGGGTTTGCACTAAAGGTAAGGGTCCTTCCGTTCCTGGTTCTAGTCCACGCCCCAGATGCATGAATTGTGATTTTCGGAAGTTGACCTCGCTGCCAGCTGCCATCCCATACGACTGTGGCCAATCCACTGCTGTTTGAGTCTCCCCTTCATTCTGGACGAGGAACAAAATGTCCTCCGCGTATGCTCTACATTTGAATAATAGATGTCACAAGGAGATCCCGGTAAGACGGTGGCGGAGGCTTGCGAGGCACGGTTCTAAGGCGATCGCATATGGGAGGATCGACAGGGAGCAACCCTGTCTGACAGATCTTAAGTTCTTGAATATTCTGTTCTCCCTCCGTTGATCACCATCGCTGACGTGGCGCCGTGCAACAGCCGCATCACTGCAGTGGTCAATAATAGCGAGACACCCATCCTATTCATCACCGCCGCGAGGTACACGTAATCCACTCGATCATAAGCATGATCGAAATCTACAGCAACCAGTGCTCCCCAGAGGCGCCATGCAGCGACGAGGGCGACGACGTCACGATAGACTCCCAAAGCTGTGTGGATATTACTGATGCCGCCAAGACAAGTCTGATCGGCATATATTCGATCCACCAGCGACGTTTTGATACAGCTGTCGAGTATGCCCATAAATATCTTGTAGTCACTGTTAAGGAGGGTCAAGGAGGCGGTAATCGCAAGGCCGTTTGCCACCACGGGGCTTGGGTATCGGGGTCATGACCCCTTCCGTGAATTTAATGGGAACCGGTACTTCTTGCCGCAGAAGCTCATTAAAGATGCATAACCACATCGGTGTCATAATGGTCACAAAGGCACGGTAAAATTCCGAGCGGTATCGGTCTGAACCTGTGGACTTGTTGGGGGCACCTCGTGTAATCGCTTCCTCCAGCTCCTCACACGTAATTTGTTAACACGCCCGCTTCCCCGTTCACACGCGTCGCGTCTGGGATCTCTTCCAGGACGTTCCCCAGCTCCGTCTGACCCTCCCCGTCGCTCGCATAGAATCCGCTAAAATAATCAGTGTGCTATGCCCATTTGTGTTGAAAAAACACTGCCATCACCGAGATCTATCTCATTAATTAACGTCTTTCTTCTTCTTCTTCTTCTTCTTCTTCGTCTTCTTCTTCTTCTTCTTCTTCCTCCCTATAACACATAATGCATCGAGGGAACGTCGTTGGGCAGGCAATCCTGCGACCTCGTGCGTATCATCGTACCCGCCATCTTTAGCGACGCAAGTCGTACCAGCTTCGCCTTGACTCGGTGGACGGCTGTCTGGCATTCTGGTGTAAGTGGTTGAGCGAACAGTTCCCGGGGGGCCGTAAAGTAAAAGTCAGTGGTCGTGCGCTGTCATTGAGAAACCTTCTTCCCATAACCTATTAACGTCCTCCATAAAGCTGGCTTCGCGCACTCGATCCACCACTGTAGGACAGAACCGTAAGAATTTCGTCGACGGAGGCAGCCGTGCCACGCGGCCTCCACCATGCGTCGGCATTCTGCATCACGCAGGTGGGTGAAGTTCGTCTTCCAATTACCCCTCCGTCTCCATACCTGCTGTGTATCAAGGTTAACCGTACAAATATATCCCTCGTGCTCTGTAAACGCGGTCGGCCAGATTTCTGCATCCGCCGTCGACATCGCTAACGCCCTTGAAACGTAGATCCGATCCAAACGGCTCGTGGAGTGGCTCGTAAAAAATGTATATCCTGGTCGGTTGCGATACTTCAGGTCCCATGTATTGACTAACTCCATCCCGTTGACCACCTCTCGAAGTTCTTGGCTAGGAGTATAGTTAGGATGTTGGTCCTTTCAGTCGAGCACACAATTAAAATCTCCGCCGAATATGCCAGCATCATATCGTCCTCGGAACAACGGTGTAATCTCAGGGGCGTAAAAATCTGCTCTGTCCCTTCTCTTATCCGAGCCTTACGGTGCGTATATATTGATTAAACGTATTCCACCTATGGTCACGGCCGTACCACGGGCAGAAGGAAAATACTCTACTTCGTCTGCACGTATCCCTTCCTTCAATAGTATCGCAGTGCCAACGCCTCTCTCGTCACACGGGGAACAGTAAATATCGTAACCGTAAAAGTTAGAGGGGGGGGAAGCACCGGAACTTCCTGTAATAGCGCTTCGTCTAAATCTGCAGCCTGTATCATGTCACTGAGCATTTTGATTTTTACCAACGTCGCAATGCTATTGATGTTAACAGACCTTATCCGATAACCTTGTTGCGTGGCTGTCAACGTAGATAGGGCACCTTACGAACGACGTCCGTAAGTGCCCCATCTGAAGGGGCTGCAAGCAGCACCGAAGAGAGGGCGTCCTGTCACTGATTCAGGCGGTCCAGCACAACGTCGTCCTTCTGTGGCTCGCCACGATCTCTCTCGGTCTGTACGTTCCGGTACGTTTGTCTCATGGCCTACGTCATCACGTAATACGGCGACATATGGCATGTAAGAGGTGACTGAAGTAGTTCCGCACGAGATTAGGAGAATAAAAATGGGATGGATAGATGTTGAGGGTAGGATATTGAAGACGAACTTGGGAAAAGCAGACGTGAACAAGTTGAACGAAACGGCAGAACCCGCCAGAGGGTTAGCAGAAGCGAATAAGGTGACTGTAGAGTGGCGCTACACGCAAATTATAAATTTGGAGAGTGGCATGCTGAATAACACACGCATATTTTGCCATCTGACTAAGAAAATCATGGATTATGTCAAGAGCTCGGCTAGTACCCTAAACTGGGATTTGGAGGTAGTGCAAGCACCTATGCAGGTATTAAATGCAAGGTTAACCTTGACAAGGTTATTGCAGTCGCTAGGCCATAGCGTCTGGGACGCAAGGGTCGAGCTAAAAAAATCCGCAGGAGCCAGTCCATCAGGCGCTACATGATTAATTAAGTCCTGTTTTGCAGTCACCCGAGCAATTTCTGAAGGAGTTGAGGAAGGTGCAAGGAGAGCTACCATCGGAACTACAATTAGTAGTGGAGCCAAGTAGTCAGAATTTACCATTTTACTACCGTAGTGCAGCAGTGGGTGCAGTAACAGATACTGCGTGACTGTACGTATGGGTAAAAATAGCAGTATCTCGGAAACAAACAGTATTTAGGTGTTATACAGTGCACACTTAGTCGATGACGCTGGCCGCAGTTGGGATATTTATGGAAGTAAGGGAAGGAGGAGTGTTGCTACTGGCGGAAGACGGGGATCAACACGTGGAGATGAGTGCAGGTAGGCTCCAGGAACGTCAGAGCAGGGCGCCCAGTTCGCAAGGTTATAATGAGCATCCTGCAACTATTTAAGGGGGAAAAGGGAGAAAATCTTTGGCCAAATGAAGTGACTGAACCAAAACCTTATTTTCCGAGAATAGGGCTCCACTGGGTCTATACAATGACAATGACACGGTGGTGGTCGCTAGTTGTTATGAGCAATGGAAACTCACCGAGAAAAAGCGTTTGGAGTTCCAAGACAGCGGACTACTAATTAACGGTACTAGGTGTGATATAATAGGACTTAAGTTTCATTTACCAGCGACTATGATAGGAGTTACTATATTTAATGTGACACAGCCACAGCAGTACTGGCCAAACGAACCACTAGAGATCTTATCCAAACAGGGTCTTACCTTTCTGAACGATACTAGGGAACTTGGTCTGGACTACTCCTTAAGCCAAATGATAGCATCCCACGAGGGGCGGATAACTGTGGAGCATCTCACCATCATGCCACAATAGTTTTTTGAGCTGAGAGCAGCCATCTCCCAGGATTATCCCCAGCATCTGATTCCAATTTATTGAAGCTCGAGTCACACGAGCATACTACTTGATATGCTGTCACACGATATGTATCCTTATATGAACGTAGTATGAGAGGCATTGGCATCACCTTCGCAATGTGCTAAAGGAGCTAAGAGCACTCGAAGCCAGCGTATAGGTCGGAGGGATATTGCTTCTGGTGGTGAGTGTTATTAAACTTTAAAAACTTTTTATCATCAGTAGGCATCTCTACATGCACTGGTTCAATCAATCTGTGAGATGTCTTTCTAGATACTCTCATGGTAAAAGAGTTGAGGCATCTATGACATAAATGCCTTGTACCTTTATTTTTTGGCATTTTGAAGGAAAGTAGGTGGGACATGTTTTTGATCCACACGTAATGTTGCTTCTCACCCTTAGAGAAGAGCAACAAATCTATGTGATTCTGGCCCTTACTGGCTAATTCTGAAAAACAGAGGGGTTCAAGTACTTACGTTATGCTTTACTTGTTTCTGCACAGTATGCTCCTCGTCATCTTCTGGCTTGCTGTCATCATCTACATCCAGGTCACAAATGTGAACTGAATAATCTGGGTTCTGCTTTTCGAATTTTCGTAAGTTTGGAGTTGTACAGAGAATGAGATGCATTTGAAATTATTATGCCTGCTGATATTTCATGTTTGGTATACAGTTGTACATTCAGGATGAACAGTATAATTTCTATCACAAGCCAGAAGCGACTATGCAAAGCAAAATTCATACCCCTCATCAGTATTGTGAGCATTAATACATGCCAGATAATTTCTTTTGGATGAAGGATAAAACTGAATCCCCAAGTAATTGGATCAAAAACATGTGAAAATACGTCAATGTAGACTTTATGACTTAGCACTTTACCAGAACCTCTTTCCTGCATCTCGGAAAAATGGATCAGTAATACACTCCTGGTGAAAGTTCTGAACCATCTGCAGCTGAGTCTCCCTGTGATAGCAGACAATCAGTCTCCTAAATTTGGATGACACTCTTTTCCTCAGCGTTACAACCTTCTTTCAGGGAGTGCATAAGTTCATGATATAGAACTACCTTGTACTTAATGGCAGGATGCCGAGGGTGACTGATGAATTCGGGGAACACCCTTTCCAAAGCAGCTTCATCAGTTTTTAAGGAAGTGGTAATACATCTACACCCTGCATCAGTGTTGTCAATGTGAGATGGTGAGATCCTATCCTCTAAAGAACCAGCAACCAATGAGGCTGCCTGATTTACCTGACAATCTGTAGCAGAGTGGCGGAGGGAGCTGCTACTGCTAGGCGTAGGATGATGTCAAGGTGATGCACAGTGCCAAGGATCACAAGATGGTCAAGGTGCAAAGAGAATAGCTGAATTTTAGAATGAGCTTGTCATCAGCCCACACCATTTTGATGGACTAACCAATTGTGTAAAGGAAGCTGGTCATGGCAAACGCATCATTGCTGATGGACCTAGCTGAGGCAAAGAACACATCATTGTCGGTTTTGGTAATGGAGTAGTTGTAGGCACGAACATGTACGCATACACATCCATCTCTTCTTCAAAGAAAGAAAACTGATATTGATAAGCATCACACACATGTTAAAAAGGCTTATCCAAATGTGTATAACAATTTTGTATTTTTTTTTTACTTATGCTCAAAATTATAGATGTCTGAATCAGCCCCTGGCACAGGGATATTTTATAATTAAAGTTGATCCTGCATACCAACCTTGACTTCTTGCAATATTATCATCGATTTCTCCTAGAAACAAAGAAAGAAGAGCATCTCATAAGTAATGCATGCAAATGTGTGAATAATAAAAGTGCTGTAGATTAAAAAGAAACGAAATCAGCTGCTACTACTGCTACTATTTATATATTTACCCCTCAGTGAGCCATGTCAGCCTCAAAAGCTAATACTGGACAACAGAGTCATTGCCTGGCTTAACTCATTCAACTGTATCTCCATGGCAGCTGCATCAATCCATTCACACCTATTCGTGTCATCATCAAGTGCACTTAGAAACAATCTAAACCTCATGTTAGTAATATTTGCAAGTGTGTGACATGTGTAATTTTAATGCAGTAGAATAGTAAGGAAATGAACTACTGCTTAGATGTTTGCCCCGCAGTTACTGGCATTGTCCCCCATGAGCTAAAGTTGGAGAAAGAGGTCTGCTTAGTTACATAGACTTCAGATGGAGATGGAAATACCAGACATTCTGTGTAGTTCCCATTGCATTAGAGAGCCTGTTGTGGAGTTAGCAAATAATACTGTATAATTATAGACATAACAGACATTTACATTCTGTACAGTGACAGATAATATTTAAATATGTCATTTCTTAGCTCTTCCTTTGTATAAACTGATCAACTTTAGGGAGTCATGAATTTAGTGCTAAAAAAGTAGAGTTATCAGACTAAATTAGCGTTGTTTTCGATGTTGGTATTCTTCTGCAGAACTAAAAAAATGTCACTTTTTCTTTATTCTTTGCGAAATGCTACTGGTCAACCATTCAGGTTTGTATCGTATTTTAACAGATGTCTGAGGCTGGTAGGATTTTGATAAAGATGTGCGCTTCTGTCTCGAGATAGCGAATAGTGTGCCCAGGGTTACAGGTGGGCTGAATGCGATTCAGTCTACGTCAGTACGTGTGTCCTAGACCTCTCTAAACTTCACATGTAGCTGTTCCACTCTGAGTTTACGAAACCATACTTCGCCGATTTCAAATTACTTTATTTAGAAACAGGCAGTTTCATCCATTGCGTGAAACCCCATGATCAACATGAAGTAATTAAGTACAACCCCAAACCATTCAACACACCTGGATAGGCAGCTGATAATCCTTATGGAATAACACTTCAAAACATAAAGTTAATAGCCTGATGAGACGAGACGAATGGTTTGCAGTATATCGAGATTGTAGGGGCCAGAACGAAAATAGATGCATACTGCATAGACGCTGGTACCACCAAGAGGCAGGCTAAGGGGATGTATTGAGTGGCCTCAAAGGCTCTCATGATGGAGGATTGCGAAAGGGGTATTGGCACTGCTCTGCATGTGGTGTGCCGAGTAGACTTCCCATAGCAAAGCCATCAGGTACAAACCGCACTGCAGATGAAAGCTGGGCTGTTGCATCATGACAACAAATGGATCATATGCGGCGACAGGATTGGCACCCTTCCATATACTGTTCACTTTAGAGTGACTCAGTATGTGGCTGGTTAATGTATTTGTAAAACACTGTGTGTGTGTGTGTGTGTGTGTGTGTGTGTGTGTGTGTGTGTGTGTGTGTGTGTGTGTACTTCATCTGCTGATTGTCCCTGTTTCCAAGATACTGAGTATAGAAATGATCAGAAAGAAATGATTAAAAATGTATAAGCTTTATACAGAGTGAATTCAATGGGAAACATAGTATTTAAGTTCTTCTCACTACTGGTATTTAGTCTACTTGCAAATTAAGAAAGCCATCAGAAAAATGTAAAAATATATTTGTCTATATGTAGTGAAAAAATATTTGTTGGGATTACATCTCTAAATAAATCCAGAAACGATAAAATCATTTTAATACACAGCAAAAAATTATTGTAAAAATTAAAGTGCACAAAAATTGTTATTAATAAACCATATGTTTATTTGTTACATCAATCTCATTATTTTCTGACCCTTTCACTATAGAGCTATAGAGGAAAAGTTATTTTTAATAATAATTTGTTTATAACAAACTTGATCCTCTCCCTATGGTGCACATAACTCTAATGGAAAGCCATTCACAAGGGCTCTATATAGGAGTAATGGTTTCCCATCATTCCGATTTGTTTGCATTGACCGAGAGGGCATAAAGGATGGGAGGGATTTCCTAGCAATTTTATAACACAAAAGAGCCCAATGACCACATGACTGGTATTGGGTTATGTCATGACCTTAAATGTACCGCATACTAGTGCCTCAGGTGTGTGGGTAGGGTGGGGGTGGGGGGGGGTTTAACCTGGGTGAACTTGTACATTTGCATCAAGTGCATGGGCTGAACAGTGGTTACCAATTTGGAGCAAAGTTGGTGTGACTTCGCACAGTTGCCTCAGGTGTAACATGAGAACCCTATACTTCAAGTAAGATCCTTATCTCGGCCACAACTCTTACTAGAAAACTACTGCTTAGCAGTTACAGCATTATCTTATCACCAGAACTGATACATCAACCAGTGTTTAACTGTCTTTGAATAAGCAGTGCTAGCCTACTGATATGAGCTTGAACCAAGATGAACATTTACCCTGAGCACAAGCTTGGCTTTTTTAAGTTCACCTACATTGGTAGACAAAAATAATCAAGGAGACTGTACATTGCTTTTCATAGTATCATGACATTTCTGAGAGACAAGCTCTATGACTGATTCATCTGTAGGAAGGGAAAGTTACAACCGCACAGCCAGTTATTAGACAGAGGCATTAATGATTGCTTCCCATTCATAATGAAAACATTATGTATATAAGGAAGAAATGTGGTATATTCTGTTATCCAAGAGAAAACGAGCGCCTTCGAATCAGTATGACTGAGAAAGAAAACCGCAATCAGTCTTCGTTGCACTGTGCGTTCCACTTGCATTCACATTTATAATTTGGAACATATTTTGATTCAGCCATAAAATTAAATATGTGCAGACACTTTGGCATTGTAATAAGCACAAACATCTATGATGTGACCAGGAAATAATCCAAATCTTCATTACACAGTGTTGTTGTCGATGAAATACTACACATGAAAGAAACAATGATTATTTTAAAACTGAGGAATCATGACAAATCTAAGTCAACAGACACAGAGAAATAAAGAAAAAGAAAAAGAAAGACATAAAGCTATAAAATGTCAGGAACTTTTTGACAACATTGACTGGGAAGAAAAAAGTTGGTCAAATGCATATTAGGCACATTATTACATGTATTCAGGCTAGAAAAGAACATCAGAAATCACAGCACTGAACACAATTTTGTTCAACACTAAAAGAAAAATATTAAACTGTCTGCGGTAGTAGATACATTACTCTACTCAGGGCGAAATATAGTGCAAAATGTAATATTTAAAAAATTAAGGGAAATCACAAAAAATGGTGAAATATCAAATAAAAATCATAATTTTAATAACCAAACAATTAAATCTAGGTGCATGAATAACAATCGTCATATTATCAAACATTTTAACGTTTTTGTGTTTTTCAAACATTTTCGTCATCTTTCGAAATATTTACACCATAATTTAGCATGTTCACATTATTTGTCCAAAGATTTTTCAAACATTTCAAATATAAAGGGTGAAATTTCAAGGATAAAATTTAGATATAAGTTTGAAATTATTTCCTCATTTTATTTGTTTTTTCAAGAATATGGTAATAAGAAAATGGAGTAGACTATTCATTTTTTCGCTCCTGTCACTCCCTTATTTTATAAAAAATTTTATTACAATATTTTCCAATATGAATGAGTCTCCTCAATTTTTGGAAGAATTAAAACATTTTCACATTAAATATGCCTTAAGAGAACCATCATAGTAATTTTATTTGAATCTATGAAAATGTTGATTATCACATTCACATTCTATAATGAACATTATGGTGAAAAAACTTCTTCGAATTTTATTGATGTTATGAATTTAAAAAATGAAAATGATGGCTCGAATATATCTTAGGTGTCAAAGAATATATAATTAACGTTTTTTAATGGAGAACACAAATATATCACATGTAAATTTTATGTAATGGTTCTACAATAATGTATCTACTCTACTGCAAAAAAATGTTATTTTTTATTATGTGGACTCAATGCATTTTTTAACTTCAAAAGAATAAATTAGATGTTCAATACTTCGAATTAAATTCATAGTTCTATATTGTTCAATACTATGAAACAAAAATTCTTTATTAAGTTGTAAGGATGTTTTTTGGTCTAACATATTTGTCTCCTTTTGATTTTTCCCCCTCATTATCAGCACTTTTATAGTGATATATCTTTGATTTTAAACCACAAAATCCTTCCATTATTTTTCCATTATATTCGTCTTACACTGTAAGAAAAAAATTTACTTACTTGACGGATGCTGTAAATAAATTTCTCTTGGATAATCACTTGTATCAAATTTATCAAGAATTTTTTCATAATGCATTAAAAATGCTCTTCCTTTAAAATTTAGTTTTGCTATAGTTTTGTACATTTTTTGCTTTTAAAATTTATTTTATATCCTCAATTTTTCTAATATATTCTATCGTTTTTTAAATATTGAATTATTCATTAACTTGTAGAAAATATTTCAAAATAATATTTTGCTTCTATTGTCCATTCCATATTTAAGAATATGTACTTTAGCATTCAAAAGACTGTTTATATTTTAAAACTCTTTGTACTTTCGTTATCTTCATTTCTAGAGATAAATATTGTTTAAGATTACTGTAGTAAAATGCATGATCTAGTTTGTTTCAAAATTAATATTTTTTTCTTTTGTCCTGTCATAATTTTATTTTCAGTAGCTAATGGTAAATCCTTATGTTTGTCATGTTAATTTTTTGAATATTCTAAACTTACTTAAAGATTCATATTCAATTTTTTTGAAATTCCACTTATATATTTAGAAGCAAAATTATTTCGTTATGCCATTCAAATACATCATATGACAAGTATTGACTCGTATTCCAGCTATATACATTATTTGCATCCAAAGATTGTTTAAATATTTCATTTCTTACTTTAGCCATAAATTTTCAAATATCTTATACTCTTTGACATATCTTTTATAACATTCCAGTGTACCACATTTATTCCTTTTTCAATTATTACAATCATGTCATAATCGTCTTCTAACTGCAATTTAACTTTCATTATTTTCAGCATCGAATTCTGACTTAAACCTGGCACAGTAAAATACCAAGCTAGATGAAACTCAAAGTTTTATTCAAGGTTTCCTAAAATGTTCGAAAACATCAGATAATAACAAAACAGCAGTTTGAATGTATCAATGATGACATTCACCAAGATTTGTCATACAAATTTTTTTCTCAAACTACTGTTGCATGGTTGTAATCATCTTCACTAATATCAAGTCCGTTTAATTTATTATAGAATTTTTTTATGATGGAAAATACGTTTCTTCAATTTTTTCCAACTCCATTTTTACCTACTAAAATTACAACACTTTGTGGAAATTTTTTTCACTATCTATCATTTGATCTTTTCTCAAATTTGATGAAAAAGTATTGATACTTGGTGCCATAAGCTTTAACATATCAATAAATAACATATTCAAATTTTTGGTTTTTTCCTAAACAAATGACAGTAATAACCTGATAGATAATGAAACTAAATATTTAAAAAACATGGATGTCTTAGTGTGTAAGTTACAATTGTTACATACTGAATTTATACAGTCTTCAGTTAAATGATCATGCAGATGTAATTTTTTCTATTATTTGTAAATAATTACATTTACATAATGAATTTAATTTTGATTTATTTTGTCTTGATTGTTCTTTGTTAGTGGTTTCATTACTTCAATTTCTGAATTTATTTATCAAATTTCTTCATTTTCTGTTTTCATACACTTGATAAATTTTTATAATAATATGCTCATCGATATGCAAGCGGATTTTTATAATGTCCATCGATAAATTTCTTATAATAACAAAACCACTTAGTTCAGTCTTTTGATCTTTCATTGTATATGATTTTTTGGATTGCATTGACAATTATCTATTTTTGAAATAGAATTCCAAAATCAGCATTAATAACTAATGTAACTTTCATTGTATGTTGAAAATTTTTAAAACTTACATATAGATTATTAATTGGTAACTAGGCAGTAACCAATCAAACAGCTGCTCCAGACACTTTCTGTCTTATGTAGGCACTGACAATCACAATGCTGTATTCTATATGTTTACATATCTCTGTATTTGGATACACATGTCTATAACAGATTATTTTGCTCATCAGAGATTTTGCTTTAAAAATACAGGATTCCATTAATGTATCTGAATGCAGAATTAATTCCTGCAGGTAATTGTGAAAAATTCTCTAGTTATAACATCTTGTAATTTATTTTCAAAGCTATATTCATGGAGCACTGCATGGAAATATTCATTAAAGAATAAAAGTATTCTATCTAAACACATTTCGAATACACAGTTTGATCAAAACTTTTGATGTCATCCTGCACATGCTATCGATTTTAATTATCCGGATATTAACTGTAAAGTATTCAATTTATCACATATATAACATCATCAAGAAATAAAACATATCCACTTAGTCTTGTGATATACAGCATTTATGTTATGTAAATTTTGTGCATAGAAATGTTAGTAAATTAGTGTTTAAGTGTGGTGTAAAAGCTAATTCATCATCAGCGAATCTGAAACAGGCATTTATCTATGCACTACCATACTAGAAAAAAAAGTGTACAGTCTTGTTCACAATTAAGTGACTAATATTCTTAATTGCACATAATAATTCAGATAGTGTAACTGGTGTCATTTTGGTACAGATTGTGACAAATCAACTGATATTTTTACCATTTAATTTTTATTGCATAAAAGTCAGCTTTAAATAGATTTAAGTTGTTCCATTATAATAAGGATACATAAATGCTCCGAAAATATCTGTTTGTTGGAAACTAAATGAGCGACCAGTTTTATATACTAGTATGTGAAAGAGATTTATTTTATTCTTTGGTGTATTATCATCAGTTTCGTCTACCATACCTTAATCCAAATGTATATCTTCCCGATTATTATTGATATTTGGTAAAAAATGCATGAGTAAACACATTACCTGTTCCATCTAGCTTTCTTAGGTGTTGAATATTTTCGTCAATTTTATAGTTATGTACTCGTCCTTTTACTGTAATTATAATACTGTGGTTACTACTATCATAATCAAATTGAATATCAATACACTTTCACCATAAATTAAAGGCTGCTTCCACTCCTAGTAACACTTTTTTATTTGGTCGTTTATAGCTCTATTTTATGAATATTTAATTTCATTTTTACATATATGTGCGATAGTTATTTAATGAATCCCTTGCACAATATTGAGCCATATTCATCGAATTTAAAATAGCTTTGCTTAACTTGGCAATTATTCACTTTAAATGTTAACTGAATATGAATTAATGCTTCTCTGAATACATCACCACACTCTTGATTACTTCAATTATCTGGTGTATCTAAGTAACCAGAATTATCTGAATAAATTTTTGCTTTTCATTTGCAAATATACAACAGCAAAAGTATCTTCATTTGTACATATTTAAATCATAATATAGATTTCTTCAGAAGATCTTTGAAAGAGAAATAATAAATTCAAGACAATTACATAAAAAGTAAATTTATATTCTTCACAGGAATAGTTTGATTCCTCCACAATATTGACGTATAAAGTGTTTTCAGTAAATTTTCTTTTAGATTCTTTAATTCTGTCATAAGAGTCTAAAAATTGAGAATATTAAAGAAAAGAGTTTCCTAAAATGTATTTCTAATAAATGGAGTAATTCATAGACATCTAAAATTTCAAATTCACATGCCACGATCTACAAGTATTAGTGTTAAGTGAGGAAAAAATTATTCTTGTTTTAAAGCTAAAATATTGCTCAACCTTTTGAGGGCACAAAAGAATAGAGAAATCGTTTATATTTGTCAATTACTAGGTTTATGTAGTTTAATTTCATCTAAAAAAGATGGAGCTAAAAAATTTTAATAGCGGTTAATAAAATATTTTGTCATTGATTAGAAAAAGAACAACTTGCAATCGTATTCAGTAAAAAGCTTAAGTCAAAGAAGGTATACTCCAAGCAGAACACAAAGTGCCACAAGAAATAAAACTAAGATTAATGAAAAATGTCGAAAATGCATCGAAATGATATATTTGTTGTTACTACAAAACTAGTACAAAAAGATCATTATTACACAGTTGATAGCGAGTGAGGTAGTGCAGTGGCTAGCACACTGGACCCCCATTTGTGAGAACAATGGTTCAATCCTGTCTGTGTTCAGCCATCCTGATTTAGGTTTTCTGTGATTTCTCTAAATCACTTCAGGTAAATGCCAGGATGGTTTCTTTGAAAGTGCACAGCCGAGTTCCTTCCACATCTTGCTGTTTGGTCACCTCCACAATTCAACCCCAACCAAATGGATGAAGGAAATAAAAATAAAATTATATATTACCTAGATGTAATACTGGTGAAGATAATGATAATAAATTTGAATACTACATGAGAACTTTTATTAATTGTCAGGTTATTGAACAGTTACTTAAATCAGCTTTTAAATCACAAAAAGAGGAAAAGATAAGGAATTAAAATAACATGAATTACGGTCCTACACTATAATATTCAGTTTTTTTGTTGACATAGAGAGCGACGTCTCGTTAAACAAATTAAAATTGAATGATAGTGAAATTAGAGATAGAATATTTAACAAGATATTGATACCTCCTCAAAAACAACATTAAAACTATCTCAAGGAATTACAGTTACAGTTAACACTAAGATAACTCATAAAATTCTATTAAATAATCTCAGTGAAGAAGAAGAAATCAAACAAATAATAAGAGTGTTACCCATAGATACTAACAGAGATGAAATAACAGACTTTAAACAATGCTTAAAGAAACAAAAAGGAAGCTATATTGAATTCAAGTAAAGAAATATTTTGTGATAAAATTAAGTGCATATATTAGTCAGTGTTTTGAAATAATCATAAACAATCATAAAGAATCCATTTTTACTAAATCTGCTTACCAGTAATCATCTACAACAAGAGAGTCAACTGTTTTTTTTCTTTTAAGAATTTTTCTTATTTCCTTACATAATGAATACTAATACTCATCACATTTTTAGCAAATTTACTTTTGTAGTCGTGCACACTGAGCAAATGCCTTTAATTTTCTCTCATCCATTTGTTGTTATTGTTCTCTGATATGTGTTTCAGCAATATTTTGCACTTAACAAACCAAATATGATTACTGTCAAAATCTGAGTGCTAATCACGATCCTCAAATTCTATGGATCAAATTCCACGAAATAAAATTATTTTTACATCTGCTGGTACAGTTTTAACTATATTTTTTTACTCTTATTATTAGAAAATGTAATTCATGTACCAGTAATTGTATGTTCATATTCTTCATTTCATGTAACTTATCGATAACATTTAATGTAATATCAATATCATTATATGTCAAACCTTCAGTTACATTGTTACCAATTACAACCATTTTCATCAGTAAAATGATACTCATAATTATACATTTGCTCCTCATTTCCGCTCTCAAATGAAAATTCAATTTTCTGTTTATCGTAAACCTTTCTTTCCAATATATCTGTAAAATTTTTGGCTCAGCCTTCTAATATGCTGTTCATTTTTCATTAAATATGTTCATCATGATGTAGTTATTAAACTGTGTTAAAATTCTTAAGTCATCATGTTTTGTAACTAGGTTATTTAATTACCCTTCCAAATATCTTTTGTTCACTACATCTTTCACACCAGTTTATCATTTGCATCCACTAATCTTCTGTCATTGAAAACAATATAACTGTAATTGCTTGAACAATGTTGCTAAATTCGCTATGAAATTTTTTATTAATTTTTTTGCATGAAGTCGTTTTTTAATATCAGATTCTACTTTTTGCAAGTGTTTTAATTTTATTGATCCCATACTTTGCAAGTTTATTTTATTTTCAAAAAAGACGATTTATTAAATTCAGAATATCAGAAAACTTATAATCATTTGAAAATAACTTTAGCACAAATAAACACAAATGACCATATACAGCTTCATCACAGTCTTGTATTCTGTCAACATTGTTATATAATTCATTTTTGAGCTCAATATTTAAGTAGAGGTTTTAATACATTACCACCAAATGAGTCGATCACAATGTTTGTATTATTTATTTTTATAATAAAAAATCCAGTATTTACCAATATGATTAGAATTATCTAAATTAACTATTTCAGATTGAAGTTTTTTGTTTTATTAGGTTATTTATCAATCATGAAAACACCACCAATATGTTTAATATTTGGTTGTTTAACTAGATGCTTGATTAAGACGTTTTCGTCCTGTTAATTCTTCATCAATTTTTTGTTTAACATGAACTGATTTGTGGTAGCTACTGCTCTGCCAGGTAATGAACCAACTTCTCTTAATGTTGCTAATAAAATTGGCAAAAGACCTACATCATGTTTTGCTAATCTTGCTCCATCTTTTATATTTCTTCAAATATTCCATGATTTTTTTCATGACAGACGTAGTTACTGTTATAAATAAATGTTCACCAGGCTTTTGTTCATTGCCCTGATGGGGTCCAAAAACTTCTTTGCTGTATGTATTTCTTTTTTGGGCTTCAGTTAAAGGTTTATCAGTGCTATTCAGTTTAATTGCTTTAGATTCAGTTTTACCACTCAGTATCAAAGAGTAACTGATACTGAAATTATTCATGTAAATAGATTAATATTTTACAAAATTTTCATAAAATCATCTTATTGAATTTTGAGTTAAAATAATAATAATTTCGTAGCCAAAGACCATAAACATCAGTTTCTAGTCCCATTCCTAATTTTCTTTTATCTGTTGATCATTCATCGAACTGCTGGATCTTCAGCATAAATTCGTTATTTTGCAATTTAGAGATGCTGTTTATATGCTTCATGTCTAGATTACAATCCTTTATTATCTCTACATGAAATGTCACCTTTCTTACAAGTGTCCTCAAATATATATATTGGTTTATGTCCTAAAGCTAATCTTCTGCACAATTTTCTGTCTGGTCCACTAAAATAATAACCAGGGAAATGAATTTCAAATGGTAATTCGCTAGTTAATATGTTCACTTACCTTTTCCTATACCGTACTTTTCATTTTTCCCAAAATGTATGTTTCAAAATTTTCAAAAATCTAATGAAGTAAGAACATATTTGGATTGCTAATTAAAATTTTCGATATAAAAACTTTTCCATAGTGATAATTCTTATTTACAACTAATTTGTCACCATGAATTACCATTAATCTGTCGCTTAAATCTCTAACATCATTTAACCATACGTATTCATTTCCGTTTTTAATATATTTTTTATTAATGCTTCACCAATCTTCTCATCATTTAAAGTGTTTGTACTTGATTGTCTTTATTTTGGAAAATAAACTCTAACTATTTTTTATTCTGGTTTTTACTTTGTTCGAAGTCTATTCAGAAGATAATGCTCCTGAAGCAAATAATCTATTACAGTAATTTGATAAATCGACAGAATCAAATTCTGTATTAAATTGTCTATAGTCATAAGTTGTGCAGTTATAAGACTCATTAATAAATATGTTCCTTCATATTGTGACCAAAAATTTATTAACTCCTACGAATTTTATTGGTAAATCACCAATGAATTTCAACATACCAACAGTTCTTAATCCAAGAACTGTGGTTGATATGTTTTAACATTCTTTCATTTAATTTTTTAAAACTATTTTTATTTTCCTCTTTGTATTTATTTAATGCTTCCTTTATTTCTGATTCCCTTAATGTATTATCAATTGGTGGTATATCTCCAAATTTCTCTTGATGCTGATCAATTAGGTTCTCAACTTCTGTACTTCCCTCAATAGCTATTATAACATTGTCACCTAAACCTCCAATCTTTGTTTAACTTTTATGTTTGCATCAATAACAGATTGATCTCTTTATTTACATCATGTTCTTGTTGTTTTTTCCGTTTCCAAATTCTACTTTCAATTCTTCAATTTTTTTATTTCACTCAGCTCAATTATTTCTGCAGAATAGTTTGCTAACAAGTAAGTAAGATAAAAATCATAATCAATTTATTTAATGTTTTGTTCACAATTGAGTGTTATGTTTATGTTTAATATTTGTGTTTGTGTTGTTTATGTTTATATTTGTGTTAATGTTAATTTTTATATATTTACTGTTTATGATTGTATATATTTATGTTCAATGTTTATTTATGTTAATGCTTATGTTTATGTTTAACGTTTATGTTTAAATTTGTGTTTAATGTTTATGCTTATTGACTCAATTTTTAAGAATGACTGATTTAAATTATGTTTTAAGGTCATTTAATTAAGATAAAAAGATTAGTTGTTTGTATGGTTAGCAAATTTTTAATTTTATTTGAATATTTTCTATTAGTAATTTTTCTTATCATATGTATTGTCAAAAATCCGACCTGTTCCTCATTCCAACATTGTCCACATACTTCTTTACAACTATCAAATTTTTAATCTCTGCCAATAAACTCTCAGTAAAAATGATTTCAATTCATAACATCTTGTCTCAAGTATTTTAAAAAGTGATATTACCTCTGACTAATTATTAGGTATCTTTGAATATGTTTGAGCTGAATAAAATCAATCTATTACTTTCTGTTTACCTCTAGTAAGATATTCTTTAACTAGGGCCTGTTTTTCAAGAATAAAATAATTAGATAATACAAAAGAACTATTTTGAAATTCATCCAGTGGCACAAATTCATCATTATCTTTAGTAAAAATAGTGATATCCTCATCAAATTTTACTCATCTTCATAAATTCTTGATACTTTGGTTTATCCAAACTTTTTGATTGAACTTGTAAATGACAATTATCGATTAAGATTATTTTTGAGCATCCACTTGGACCAATTATTATTTACTGAACTGAGTTAGCTAATGGTTTATAATGTTTATTCTCGATTTATTGCCTCAAATTCTTATTTTAGGATATTGATCTGTTTTCCTCATATTGTCAGTAAAAATCTGTTAGTAACAAATGAGTCGCTTGATGCAGTCTGAAGACAGCTTTTTGCTGAGCTAATTTCAATGATATCATAATTCATAAATTCTCAATACAACATATCCATAAGCAATAGTTATAAAACAGTTGTACTGGTTAGCTTTCATACAACATTTTTCATTCTAAATGTTACATCAAAAAATAATAAATGCATGAGGACAGAGAAACAATTCAAATTCCTGATAGTGAATGTAGTTTAAAAATTTATATATATATATATATATATATATATATATATATATACACACACACACACACACACACACACACACACACACACACACACACACACACACACACACACACACACACACACACACACACACACACACACACACACACACACATATACATAGAGAGAACCTAATACACACATTAAAGCAGAGTTCTTATTGAAAGTGATGTTAAATTGTGTATGGACATAAAACTATCGGGAGTTTGCTGGGATTTAATAATCAATGTATTCTGCTAATGAAAAAGTTATTGCTATAACATTCCAAAATTATACCATTTCCATTAATTAACCTTAATTTTAATTTAGCTGATGGAATACTTGTAAAAATTATGTTATTTGTGAAACTAATGTTATTGCTTCATGTAGCCTAGTGTTAAATTTAGCGCACCAGTACTTTATAAACCAAACAATTCTTAATTTATTCTAATTAGTCATAGACTTCAGCGTTTAGAAATAAATATTACTGACAAAAATAACAATTTGATCGAATTTACTGCTGCTACTGTAACAGTTATTTTAGAAATGAACTTATAAAATTTGTTCTATATAAATGAACAAGATTGAGAGCTATGAGTTTTGTTCCTCCCCAGTAAACGATAAAAGTGAAAATAATATAATTGTTCCTAATAAAGATGTAGAAATTAACATAAATATTGGCTATGAATGTTTACACCCAAAAGATGCTCAACTATACACAAATTTTAGAATTGTTACAGCTGATGGAACAGATTATCTAGAATATAACAGAAAATCTAATAAAAAATAGTTGATATGTGTAGCAAAACTATTTTAATTTGGAACCACAAAGAGTGGAGCACACTGGACTCGCATTCGGGAGGACGACGGTTCAATCCCGTCTCCGGTCATCCTGATTTAGTTTTTCCATGATTTCCCTAAATCGCTTCAGGCAAATGCCAGGATGGTTCCTTTGAAAGGGCACGGCCGATTTCCTTCCCCATCCTTCCCTCACCCGAGCTTGCGCTCCGTCTCTAATGACCTCGTTGTCGACGGGATGTTAAACACTAATCTCCTCCTCCACAAAGTGTGGAAATAATGTTTTATCTGGAATTGAACATACATTTCCTTCATGTGTATATTTTACTTAAATTCTTGGTGATAAAATTTGTATGGAACATAAATTATCAATAATGATAAAATAATGAGCAAGAAAAATCAAGTATTATACCCAGTGGAGATTTTTCATGGATTTTTAAAAATTATAAAGAAGTATTATGGTAGGGTGATTTAACTATAATTTTTAATGGAGCTCAAGTCTGAGTAACGTTATATTTCATTGGACTGTTTTCACGAAGCTGAAGTCGAAAAAAAAAGATACATTGAAAGAAGATCATTAAACTTTAGTTGAGAATATGGAAATTTGATTGACATTTTTTAAATATGAGCCACATTATGATTTTGGACAATGAGAAATTATGCTGAATATTCCAAAAATACGTACCACTTTTTATGAATTGCAGATTAAATAAGTAGCACAATTATAAATAAATGTGTATTATATATATATATGTATAATATAATATAAACTTTGAGATACATACACTCCTGGAAATTGAAATAAGAACACCGTGAATTCATTGTCCCAGGAAGGGGAAACTTTATTGACACATTCCTGGGGTCAGATAAATCACATGATCACACTGACAGAACCACAGGCACATAGACACAGGCAACAGAGCATGCACAATGTCGGCACTAGTACAGTGTATATCCACCTTTCGCAGCAATGCAGGCTGCTATTCTCCCATGGAGACGATCGCAGAGATGCTGGATGTAGTCCAGTGGAACGGCTTGCCATGCCATTTCCACCTGGCGCCTCAGTTGGACCAGCGTTCGTGCTGGACGTGCAGACCGCGTGAGACGACGCTTCATCCAGTCCCAAACATGCTCACTGGGGGACTGATCCGGAGATCTTGCTGGCCAGGGTAGTTGACTTACACCTTCTAGAGCACGTTGGGTGGCACAGGATACATGCGGACGTGCATTGTCCTGTTGGAACAGCAAGTTCCCTTGCCGGTCTAGGAATGGTAGAACGATGGGTTCGATGACGGTTTGGATGTACCATGCACTATTCAGTGTCCCCTCGACGATCACCAGTGGTGTACGGCCAGTGTAGGAGATCGCTCCCCACACCATGATGCCGGGTGTTGGCCCTGTGTGCCTCGGTCGTATGCAGTCCTGATTGTGGCGCTCACCTGCATGGCGCCAAACACGCATACGACCATCATTGGCACCAAGGCAGAAGCGACTCTCATCGCTGAAGACGACACGTCTCCATTCGTCCCTCCATTCACGCCTGTCGCGACACCACTGGAGGCGGGCTGCACGATGTTGGGGCGTGAGCGGAAGACGGCCTAACGGTGTGCAGGACCGTAGCCCAGCTTCATGGAGACGGTTGCGAATGGTCCTCGCCGATACCCCAGGAGCAACAGTGTCCCTAATTTGCTGGGAAGTGGCGGTGCGGTCCCCTACGACACTGCGTAGGATCCTACGGTCTTGGCGTGCATCCGTGCGTCGCTGCGGTCCGGTCCCAGGTCGACGGGCACGTGCACCTTCCGCCGACCACTGGCGACAACATCGATGTACTGTGGAGACCTCACGCCCCACGTGTTGAGCAATTCGGCGGTACGTCCACCCGGCCTCCCGCATGCCCACTATACACCCTCGCTCAAAGTCCGTCAACTGCACATACGGTTCACGTCCACGCTGTCGCGGCATGCTACCAGTGTTAAAGACTGCGATGGAGCTCCGTATGCCACGGCAAACAGGCTGACACTGACGGCAGCGGTGCACAAATGCTGCGCAGCTAGCGCCATTCGACGGCCAACACCGCGGTTCCTGGTGTGTCCGCTGTGCCGTGCGTGTGATCATTGCTTGTACAGCCCTCTCGCAGTGTCCGGAGCAAGTATGGTGGGTCTGACACACCGGTGTCAATGTGTTCTTTTTTCCATTTCCAGGAGTATATAACAAATTGTTGTTATTCATTGAAGTTTGATATACCTTATCTTTGTTGTTTCAGACTAATCGTAAAAATAATCTGTTGCCTGATTCATCATTATGTGATCATGTTCAATTACTTACATATTTGTAAATGGAAGAAACAAAATGTTTCCACAAGAAAGTAGAATTTAGTGCCACCAAATAATTATTTGAAAGCTTACGATTCATTTTGTGATTTTAAATAAGTTGCACAACAGGAGTTACTGATATAAACCCACATAACTTCATTACAATTTACCCTGCTTATGTTATAAACATGACAAGTAAATAAATATTGTAGCAACCCAAAAAAATCACCATGGAATTAAATGTTACTCTTAATCATAAAATACCAGGTGATTACATTTGCACATAATTATGTATGGAAAAAAGACTTAATCCCATGATGCACAACAGAGAATATTATCTGAGAATTTTTAATGTTACTATTTATAGGATTTGAGTGAGATACCTAAGAAATTGTATATAAACATCAATGGAATCATTTAATATATTTGGTAAATTATTTGTTGGTAAATTATAGTGATAATTTGATAATATTATAGTTATAAAAAGAGAGAATTCGACTTTTCTATTTATTTTCAATATAATCAGAGAGTTCAAATTTATATACACCATCTCCTTAAGTATACTTAATATAATCAATGGAATTATTTTGTTTTATACTTCTCAAATGTTCTATAATTTCTCAAATATTCTATAACAAGAGATGGTTTAAAATAATATTTGCAAATATTAACATTGGTCTTGTTTCTCTTTTGGTATATTATTTCCCTCAACAAAAAAATTTTGTCAAATTTAAATTCATCCCCAAGATTAGTCATATTTGATGTCATAGAAACATTGTACCTTTTTGTCTTAATTTAGTAGAACAAATCATCATAACAATTTTTTTTATTTTTCCATAATGAATACACTTAGATTTTTATAGTAAACATTTTTCCATATTTCTGTAATGAATAAATTTAAATTTTTACATTAAATATGTTTTCTATATAAATGGAGTCTCTACAGTTTATACAATGTCAAATTGTGTAAGCAAATTAATTTCCTACAAGTTTGTGTTTTATATTACATTACCGAATGTGATGATTTCCACCTAAAATATGGAGAAAAATATTGTATAGAGATACATAATGAATTTTAAATTATTTTTCCAGACAAATATGTGAAACTAATAAGCAGATGGCATTTTCAATTTTTTCAAGGTAAAGATATTAAACAGAGATACAAAAGGAAGAAGAAAACAAGGAGACAGCATTGATTATCATAGAATTTTTAATTTAAAACTGAAAATATGAAAATTTTGTATCTAGATTTGTTTATGCTTCAAATTTAACGATGTTTCTTTGAAGTATTTGAAAGATCTTTGGACAAATGATGCAAATGTTCCAAATTATGTGTGGAAATGTTAAAAAAATGGTAACAGTGCTTGGAAAAAATCACAAAACCGGTAAAATACTTGGAAAATGACTGTTGTTCATGTGCATCGATTTGAACTTTTTGTTATTGTAATCTGACTTAGTGACAAAATCGTATATTTGCTTGAAATTTCGCGATTTCTTGCACTTTTTCCTTGATTTAAAGAAAACTAGATTTTGTGATAACTTGCACTAGAAACGGATTAACATATCCATTTACGGTGGCTTCAAGATCACCAGTGCTACTACATTCTGTAACAAAACTGACTAAAAGCGACAGTAGTATATAAATCCTCTGTTTTTGCTGTCATTAGTACATTTCTATTTTCGTATCTGTCAACTGAAATTGTACATATGAGCTTTCAAGTTAAAACGAATGTAGTAGCTTTCTCAGATTATGAAGAAACAGCTCATCTCCGTGTAAATGTGAACCAAGCAGGGACGGATGGGGGGGAGGGGGGAGCCAGGAATGATGCAATGTGGTGTGGGATTTCAGAGACCAATTGTTTTTCAAAGGAATCAGCTAAGAACAAGTAATGATGTCATGCTTGCTGCCATCTTTGGGAATGGTTGTTATTACCATGATGAGTGTTGTATCATATGTTAATTTTACATACTGTATTGAAGGTGTGGGTGTCCTTAGTAAAATAATCTCTGTGTTTTTTCCATTTACATTTCTACTCCATAAACCACCACACAGTACAGCGTGCAGGGTACTTCAATATTACTTTCACCTGCCCAGTGACAGCTCTGTTCACATATTCTTCACAGAAAAAAATATTGGCTCTACACCTCTGATTATTTTAATGTTATTATAATGAGCTTCACGTCAGGTATTTTTTGGGGCAACAGTATGTTCTTCGATTATTTGTATTCCAGTCTCCATTGTTCAAATTCAGTGCTCTTTCTCGTTCATTTCTGATGTTAAAAGTGATTTTACTCAAAATCCAGTTCTCCCTGCTTTTTCGTATTCCATTACTTAAGCTGCCCTAAATCCAGCTATAGGAATACGAAGTTCACCGTTAAGAGTTAAGTACCAGGTGTACAACTTTGCTTCCGCCGTTTTCCCATAGGTGGTGACAACAGTAAGTAGCGGTCGAAAGAAACAAGAGGCAGACGTCAGGCAGTTAGCCTGGACCTCGGTTAACATAACCTCATTCAAACATTACTCGATTTGTGTCTGCATCGTAAAGTTGTTCATGACTTAAAATGTCAGTTTACAAGCCTAATTCTCGTCATTTGCGGGAGGTCTTACTGTTTTGTTTCAGTATGAAGAAAACACCGGCTGAGTCTCATCGAATGCTCTCAGGCACGTATGGTAAGGATGCTGTTAGTGAAAGAACGTGTCGTGAGTGGTTTCAACACTTCAAGAACGGTGATTTTAACTTCGTAGACCGGCATAGTGGTGGAAGAGAGAATGTTTTCGAAGATGCAGAACTGGAGACATTGCTGAGTGAAGACTCGCTTCAAACTCAAAATTGACACGATTAGTGGGAGTGACACAGCAAGCCATTTCAAAACGTCGCGCGGCTGTGGGCATGATTCAGATAGGAGGAACTTGAGTCATGTGTGAGCTGAAACCAAGACTTTAAATGGCCTTTGTGTGTTTGTCAACAGTTGTTTCAATGGCAAAAACGGAAGGGATTTCTGCATAACACTGTGACCAGGAACGAAAAGTGGGTTCATTACTTTAACCCTAAACGCAAAAAATTATGGGGATATCCCGGCCATGCTTCCACGTTGACAGTCAAACCCAACATTCACGGCTCCAAGATCATGCTCTGCATTTGGTGGGACCAGCTCGGCATCGTGTACTATGAGGTGTTAAAACCAAGTGAAACAGTCGCAGGTGTTTCTTATCGAACGCAATTAATGGGTTTGAGCAGAGCATTAAAAGACAAACGGCCGCAATACAGCGAGAGGCACGATAAAATGATTTTGCAGCACGACAACGCTCGACCCCACATTGCAAAAGAGGTCGAAACTTACTTGGAAACGTTAAAATGGGAAGTCCTACCTGTCTCCTGTTTAGATCAATGGCGCATGGTCTGGCGGACCAACACTTCCGATCTCATGAAGAAGTCACAAATTGGATCGATTTGTGGATCGTTTCAAAAGATGAACAATTTTTTCGTCGCAGGTTTCGTACACTACCCGAAAGATGGGAGAAAGTAGTGGCCAGCGATTGAAAATACTTACAATGATACATGTGTAACCAATTTCCTTCATTGAAGCCTCAAATGAAAAAACGGCAGAGGCAAAGTTTTACACTTTGCAGTATTGTGTTACAGCTTCAAATCATCAGGAGGATCAATCAATATCCACACCCTTTCACAACCAAATCCAACAGAGTGGATTCTGGATCTCCTCTGATTGTGCAACTGATGAATCTTGTGCCAAAAAATTTCTCAGTTGCTTATGCTTCAAGTAAATCTGAGAGGGGCTGTGCTAAAGCCACTATGATACACTTTTATACCCTCAGTTTCCTTGTTAACTGGTCCAAGCTGTGGTCTCTGCATTACCACCATCTAGTAAAAGAGATGCAATTCAGTATGCAATCAAGGGTTATGTACTAGAGCTTAGGTGGTCAACAAGCAGCCTGTGGGCCTGACCCGCCCCTGGAGTGGTTTCAGTCCAGCCCGTGGAAGAAATTCATGGGTGAGAGTGCGACTTGCTCGCATTGTACTCCGCCTTCTAATACACTGAAGAGCCAAAGAAACTGGTACACCTGCTGAATATATATAATCATGTAGGGACCCCGCAATCACGCGGAAGTGCCACAACATGACATAGCATGAACTCGACTACTGTCTGAAGTAGTGCTGCAGGGAATTGACATCATGAATCCTACAGGGCCGTCCACAAATCCATAAGAGTATGAGGGAGTGGAGATCTCTTATGAACAGCACGTTGCAAGGCATCCCAGTCATGCTCATTAGGTGTTCATGTCTGAGGAGTTTGGTGGCCAGCGGAAGTGTTTAAACTCAGAACAGTGTTCCTGGAGCCACTCTGTAGTAATTCTGGACGTGAGGGGTATTGCATTGCCCTGTTGGAATTGCCCAAGTCCGTCAGAATGCACAATGGGCATGAATGCATGCAGGTGAACAGACAGCATGCTTATGTACATGTCACATGTCAGAGTCGTATCTAGACATATCAGGGATCCCATATCATTCTAACTGCACATGCCCCACACCATTACAGAGCCTCCACCAACTTGAACAGTCCCTCGCTGACATGCAGGCTTCAGGGATTCATGAGGTTGTCTCCATACCCGTACACATCCACCGACATAATTTGAAAGGACACTCACTCAACCAGGCAAAATGTTTCTAGTCATCAACAGTCCAGTGTCAGTTTGACGGGTCCAGGTCAGGTGTAAGGCTTTGTGTCGTGCAGTCATCAAGGTACATGAGTGAGCTTTTGGCTCCGAAATCCCATATCGATGATGTTCCGTTGAATGATTCACATGCTGACACTTGCTGATGGCCAGCATTGAAATCTGCAGCAATTTGAGGAAGGATTGTACTTCTCTCACGTTGAACGATTCTCTTCAGTCGTCGTAGCTCCCGTTCTTGCAGGATTTTTTTTTCCGGCCACAGCGCTGTCGGAGATTTGATGTTTTTCGGGATTCCTGATATTTACGGTACACTCGTGAAATGGTCGTATGGGAAAATCCCCATTTCATCGCTATCTCGGAGATGCTGTGTGCCTTCGCTCGCGCACCGACTGTAACACCACGTTCAGATTCAATTAAATCTTGATAGCCTGCCATTGCAGCAGCAGTAACCGATCTAACAACTGCGCCAGACGCTTGTTGTCTTATATAGGCGTTGCCAATGGCAGCGCCGTATTCTGCCTGTATTCTGTATTGGAATATGCATACCTCTACCAGTTTCTTTGGCACTCCAGTGTATATTTCCACAAACGCTTGGCTCGCCCCCGGTTTTGCAGCTCATGACGCAGGCCAGTGGAAGTTTCGCTTAACCTGCGCATGTGTGATGCTATTTCGCTGCTGCTGGATTTTCACAACAAAGAGACGCACGTTTACAGTCTAAGAGCGAAATTGTCGCCATGTGCCCATGTGCGTGTGGAGAGGGAGGAGAACATCTCACTCCCTGGACGGGCTGCGGAGAAGTGTATTTGCACCTCTGGATGACTGCTATCAACACACACACGTTACTTATTGCTCACTGCCTATGTCTCTGCCGCACAGTGATATATCGCAAATGACGATAGTAACCGGCATTAGCACGAAAATTACCGACCAGTCGTGAAACGTACTGATTTGAACAACGGCAGCAGGAACCACAGTTTTATGCACAAACTATTGATCTGTCTTCGCTTTATGCTTACCATTCTGTGCTAGTCATTTGTTAATTTTATGCAAGTATTTTCGTTCTTGCTTGCCGAGTTTATTCGCAAAAAGTTGACATTAAGAAGAGAAAAGTAGATGCTGAACGTCACCAATTGCGAAAGAAATAGGTGGAGGATTGTTTCTGTACAAGGTACAAAGATAAATGTGTTTGAATGTCATGTAGCGAATCGCTATCTGCTGTCTAGGAATGTAATAGGAATAGGCACTTTTCTATGAAACACATCTCAACAACAGCTTACAGGACAAGCGTGGGTAGACAACTTTAAAATATTACATGTTGCAGTCACATCAATGTGACCAACGCATATGTTCCCAACGTGCAATGACCGCACACGGACTGCAGATGGTAGCAGTAGCAGTGGTGGGTACGTAAAACTTGTCTGGGGGGCAGAAGCGGGCAACACAAAAGTTGTCGTAACGCGAAAATCGAGAGGTTTGTCTGACGTCCAAAAGGGCATGATCATTGACTTTCAGGCCAGCGGTGCATCTATTTCCGAAATGGCTAAGTTTGTAAACAGTTGGGTGCCGCCACGATTAAAGTATTATACGCGCAAACAAAGTTTATACTCGGCTCGGGGGGGGGGGGGGGGGGGGGGATGATAGGAGCGACCATAAAGGCATTTCCCATTTACAGTCGCTCCCATCAGCCACTACGCCGAGTGTCAACTTTCAAAAAAATGGTTCAAATGACTCTGAGCACTATGGGACTTAACATCTATGGTCATCAGTCCCCTAGAACTTAGTACTACTTAAACCTAACTAACCTAAGGACATCACACAACACCCAGTGTCAACTTTGTCTGCGCGAATATTATAATGTACACAGTAAAATGGCGCTATCCAAAACTAGCGCTGAGGCAACTGTAGTGCACCATGAGCCATAGACAACATGGGTCAACGACGGCTGCAGAGATATGTATGTGCGAAGAGACGTGAAACTGTTGAGCAACTGATGCCCAAATGAACCAAGGGGCTACCAACAGTAACTCTTCAACGACTGTTCAGCAAAAATTTCTGTGTACAGGTCTCAGTAGCAGGGGCCTGGTTTATGCATCCACGCTGACTGCAGTTAATTGGTGACAAAGAGTGGAATTTGCAAGGCCAGTACAGGAGTTGGACGTCCACTGAGCGGCGAAAGGCTTTTGACAGGTGATCACATTAATATGACTGGACAGTGTAATTTTCTTTTTGGATAGGCAACAGGATATGTTTGCCAAACCAAGGCACAGTGTGACAAATCGGTTAAAGCTAGTTTTGTACTGGGCAGAAAAATTGCCATATCGTTAAAGCCTTTTGCTGAAGGCGAATTAGCAAAGGCGTGACTCTTGGATATTACAGATGTACTATGTTTCAATAAAAATACGAATTCGAACAAATAACTTTACGGAGACCAGCCGTTGTTTGCCGAAATAATATGACGGCTGATGACATTAAAAACATTTTACGTGATTGTGTTGCCACATCTGAAGCTTTGGACGAGAGTACTGATTTCTCAGACACAACTCAGTTAGTAATTTTTGTTCTTTGTGTAGATATGGAGTTCAACATAATGGAAGAATTATTAGCATTGCAGCCATTAAAAGGAATGTGATTCTTTACTAACAGCGTTGCAGAATTTTGCAACGGAAGTTTTTAAGGCAGTTATGGTAGAACGTTATACGTAAAAAACAATATTCAGTCTAAACATCTGAAGAGAGGATGAGCAGAAAATGAATGTACTGTCAAAAGCGAAAGCTTTGTGCATAATTTGTCGGCATGGCGTTTTGGGGAAGGAGTGTCATTCATATTGATGTGTTACCCCATGAACATTAACGTCATGGGTACTGTAGTTTTACTTGTGCCTTGGACAGCTAATGTCGCGTCACATCATGAGGCTGCTCGCGATCTTAAGTAAGGATGTGAATCTTGCCTACAGGTCATCAATGATTGACCATACTGTAAAGCATTTTAAAAGAGCACAGGTTTTTTTAAAGTAGTGTTCTGCCGAAGATTTTTCAAGGAGCCAGATATTCGAAAGTTGTATGAGGTGTTCTGTGACAGGAATAAGTATTTGTTTTTATCAGGAGGAGGGAAAGACTTTACTATACAATTCAGCTATCTACTAATATAATCTAACTTTTAAAACTAAACTTAAATGTTACATGCATTTTCTTTTAGTTATTTGTTTTTGCCTTAAAACAGGGTTTTGAACTCCCATATAGCTTAGCTGTTTTATTCTGGAATGTTTCATGTCCACCACAGCCCACAAAATGCGTGAATCAGTATCACATAAATAAACTTTTTAGATAACAAGAAAGAACACTACCCAGCTTCAGACAGACAAAATCACTCTGAGGAAATACTAGACATCACTCTGTAGAGTCACTCATTCAGAGTAAGCAACAAAGTTTTTGGTTCACAACACGTTGTTTGCTGACACGTTCCTATTTAACCCAGTCGAGAAGTAGAGTGTAAACTGTCATCATCTTATCCTTATCCACACTCGTAACTAGTGTGTTATACATTCTGTCTCTGTTCTCACGAAGGTTGAACGGTTGCAAGAAACAAACTTGGGAACACACTGAAACGTGTCATCCATTAATATTATGTTCTGTTCACACAAGTGACGAAAATTTGACTTAGTTGAAAACATTATCAAAGACGTGTTGAGATCATTTTCCCGTAAAAATTATTCAGCTTTTATCGTATTTGTGATGCCAACCAGGTATAGCTCATATACCGCTCCAAGTGTAGCTTATATACCGAGTTGGGATGATCCCTGAGTCTTGTGCTCGACTAATGTTCCTTAAGTACATAATGTCACGATGAGTCAACACACTCTGCTCCTCCAGCTCCATATTGATTATTTTCCGGTAATTCGTCGATATTATGTTCAACTTTCCTTTTTACTGTAGTCTTTACTGATTGCCTGCTCATCTCTTGTAGTGAAGTTGGAATATTAATATGATTTCCGATGCAATTAGACAAAACATGATTATCATCTACTAGCTTCATATTGTATGGTCTGAGCATAAGATATTCTCCAGTTCAATGTGAACGTAATCTCTGTTGGAGAAATTTGGTATAAGACAAGTGACATTTTAATTCTGATCCATTTGTGGGTGCGTGATGAACACATTAGTAAAGTTCTGGTCACTTAGGCTGTACGGTTTTTGGGATGGCTAGTACGAAGTGGATTACAGATGGCTCAAGAATGTCTAATATATCTTTTGATGCCATTCATTTTGATGGGGTGTTTGGGCAGGTCACTTGTCTCTGCTTCTGATTCCATGAGTGCCCTATGTCTTTTGAGAGGACAACTTCAGGGAAAATGGGGAACCCACTCGATTTGGAAATAATAAGGTAAAACCACCATCAAGCGATCTGTTTCCAGTGTATTCCAGGCACATCGAAGTGTAGGTTAATATACTTGCCTATGAGCTCGTCAATAGCACCTAAGGTATATTCTGTACTTCCTTTGCCATAGTGTGATTACCATCACTTACTTGTTATGGAGGCAAAGGAAGAACAGATGGTCTCCTGTATCAAGTATTTGGTTTCAGAGGAACTGGGTACTGTAAAACAGCACATTCCATATAATTCATGTTTTCTGAATACCGCTCATAAACAAAAAGATATTCTTACTATTGATGGCGTATGAACTGCTCATATGCTTAACAATAAGTAGTATTTTTTTAAAATAATTCTCTTTCTCGGCTGCTGTTACTGTCTAGTTGAACAGTATGTTTTATGTTATTGTGTGGAATGTCGCGCTATAGCCCACAAAGTTTGGAAACATTTTACAGAGTTATGAAAGTTTCTATTTTTCAGTACAGTCAACAGTATATTAGTCAGACCTCAAAATCTGTCTGAGTATTTCTACTTTCATTAGACATGGTGAATGAGCCGAGACAATTGAATCTGTCTGAGTATTTCTACTTTCATTAGACATGGTGAATGAGCCGAGACAAGTGAATTAAAAAAAAATTAGGATGAGAAAAAAGTTTGTGGCTGTGTTCCTGTTTTAAATTAAAAATCAAAGACAAACAGCTAAAGAATGAAAATATTCACACTTTAAAAACACATCACCGATAGGTGGTCCTTTGGGTTGAAGGATGTGGGTAAAGAGGCAGGAAGACTAAGGAGAGGATAGGTAGGAGGTGAGGTGGATAGAGGGAGTAAAGACAGTGGGAAAGACAGAGGATGTGGAATAGTGTGGTATGTGGGGAGGGTAGCAACTACAAGAGGATAGGTATACGTATGGATATAGAGGGAAAACGAGAGAGGGGCCCTGATGTGGAGTGGGATATGTGGGGAAGAGTTAAAGATGGTGGGAGGTATAAATATTATGGCAGATCTCATTGTCTGGGAGATGGAGTTGTTGAAGTTGTGTTGAGATAGGATATGGAGTGTGTGCAGGTGTAGGAGTGGAGGGATGTGTATGTGAAGATGCAGCAGCATACCAGGGTTGGTGATCAGAGGCGAAACAGTAGGGGTTTCGGAATTTAGTTTCCGGATGTTACAGGGAATTCGGAGGTGTACTATATGGTTGAGGAGGGGTGTGGAATTGAGAAGAAGGTAGAGGATCCATGTGGGCGAAGCTAAACGGATGCAGAAAGCAAGATGGAGTGCATGGGATTGGAGGATTTGGAGGGATTTATAAAACTTTGGTGGGGTGAAGATCCATGCAACATTCACGTAGCAGAGGAGGGGTCAGATGTCAGGGTTTTGTAGGTGTGGAGAATAGTGGAAGGTTGTAATCCCCAAGTTCGCCCTGTTAGTAGTTTTAGTTTATTATGGGCTTTTTGTTGGATGGTTAGTAGGTAGGTTTCCATGTTAGCTGCCAGTCGAGGATGCTCACCAGTTTGTAGTTGGGTTTTATTCGGCCACTAGATTCGTGTTTTTGAATGAGGAAGTATACTGTATTTCCTGGCGTGGTCATGAATTTGAAATTTATAAGTGCCATGTGTTGATAGTTATTGCATGAATTGCTGGCGCGATGCTCCAAAGAGTAATCAAATGCATTGTGTTGCAATATACTCCATGAATATTAGAGATTCTGTGTCTGAACAATCTATTGTTTGGTCGTCTTTTTCTGTTATTGGACTTGAAGAATGTCTGAAGTTCATTTTGCTGTAATTGTCTATGTAAGTTTAAAACGAAGGAAAAAATAGTTGATCGTAACTTAAGATTTGTGTCAGTATTCAATAATGTGTATTCTTCAACCTTGCTTGTCCTGAGTGGACGTGGCCTTAACGGAATTCGGGAGGACGACGGTTCAATCCCGCGTCCGGCCATCCTGATTTAGATTTTCCGTGATTTCCCTAGATCACTTCAGGCAAATGCCGGGATGGTTCCTTTGAAAGGGTACGGCCGATTTCCTTCCCCATCCTTCCCTAATTCGAGTTTGTGCTCCGTCTCTAATGAGCTCGTTGTCGACGGGACGATACACACTAACTTCCTCCTCCTCCTTAACGGAATATGGACCATTGTTAGGCGCCATACTAGAAAATAATTAGTAATTTTCTTCCAGCTCATCATCGAGACGTGCCGCTGGTTAGGACACGAAACTTTCTTTCAGATTCCACCAGCTATTCAGCCGCTATGAATAATTTAATATATATCATTTTCAGATTTTCTCAAGGTTGCGAGATAATATCCCAGGCAGAGAGGCCTTGTCACAGGATTCTAGTTCCAGTGCAAGATTTCATCTGCAAAAGTTTAGGCTTGTTATCTTATATTGATATTCGAGACGAAACCCCGATCTTGAATTACTGGCTTCATTACTTCTCATTGAACTGACATACAAAATGTTATTGGGTGCTATAAGCACATGAGTTTTAACTATACTTTGTATATACGTACATTGGGGAATATCTGTGATGATTCAAGAGAGAGATAATTGATTATTTATAATCCCATAACCATCCTGAGTACTGAGCTAGTTTGATGATTGCTGATCCGTGTCGGGCTAAATTAAAATACATTACACTGTTCATAGTACTATTAGTTATTTCTCTTTTGTTTTGACATCACTTGATTAATAGCTATCAAAGCAGATAAAATAAATTTAAAATTTTGTTAAATTACATTACAGCAGTTGGGGAATAATAAAGCCCTGAATAAATCTGCTACCGTCTTATAGAAAACTGTTGACTATGCTACTCTCTGCAGCACATGTCTGTATACACTGTAACAGTAATGGACGATGTGAATAAATGTGTGAGCTGAAGTTACTGTGTTTAATTTCTAATACCTGCGAGTAGAAACATTTTGGTGCTGCCACCTGTTCTGAGTGCTATAAAGGGATATAAACATTACGAGGACTAGAAGAAAATGAGTATTCTTATGGGAGTGTGTTCGCTCCAAGATGGTGCCAGGTAGAGACGTAGTGTCTGTTTCAATTCGATCAAAAAGTCGTGTGTTATTTGATAGAAAATGTGTTAACTATTATAAAAAGTGCGTAACGGTATTCTGTGCCACTTCTGCGACAAATGGAGTCATTTTAGTTGTTCTGAAGTGTCGGAAAATAATCTACCAGACGAAGATATCGACCAAAAGTGTCATAGTTGTGCACACAGAAACGGAAAAGAGGTAGATCCGATTACAGTGACTGATAAAAAGTTTGCTATCCTGCTTCACATAGGAATGTCAAGGTAGAAATGAACTTCGTAAAAATTGTTTCACTGTTACAAAATGGTATGAAAGCTCTGCTGTTAGAGGATGTGAAACTAAAGCAACAGATCAGTGAGGTGGATTGTAGCATCAGTCCTAACAAAACGTGCGTTCGACAACTATGGTGAAACAGCTGTTCAAACATTGCAGACAACCACGGTCATGCTATGTCTAGTATATTAAGTTCAGCGCTGAATGACTTAACCAAGTTTAAAATAGATGAATTTAGATATCTGGAACATCTCTGGATAATGTTGTGGGTAAATGGACTTCTGTCAATGGCCAACTATAGATTTTGTTGCTGTAATTGGAGGATCATGCGGTGTTAGGAAAAATCGAGCATCTGAAGCAACCTCTGACCTGAGGAGATCGCTAGTGAGCCTCATACAACCAACTGCCATAATAGTGAGTATACCACATCGAAATGATTTGATAAAACCCTCATGTGTGTACAAAGAAGTATCGAAAACCAGTATTAAATAAAAACAAATCTCCTCTCTAATGATAAGTAATTACATTTTCCTGGAGACATATGGAGTCTCAATTTTATCCTCGATAAGGATAGAAGCTGAAGTAATGAATTAATATTTGTGTCAATGCTGGGACTTGAAACCACATCTCCTTCTTAGCAGGTAGATGTGATATCCACTACACCACCCTAGCAGCGTGGCTAACACAGCTACGTGGATTACCTTAGTCCAATGCCTTCCCCAATACAAACTTCAATTCAAACTTCGTCCTATTTTGATTTTCCCCTTCTTAAATCATCAGTGTTGCCGAGGCTCTCCAATATTGGAATAGCATCCCAGCTTTGTATGTAATGGGGAGATCCTGCCTGTACCTTTGGTATGGGTGATCTATTGACCTGCTGGAATTATATTTTCCTGCAGATATACTGACTCTCAATTTTATCTTCAACAAGGATAGAAACTGCAGTAATTAATTAAAGTTTGTGCCAAAGCCAGGATTTGAACCCTGGTCTCCTGTTCACTAGGCAGATGTGTTATCCACTACACAAGCCTGGTAGTGAGGTTGGGAAAAATCAAGATTTCTGAGGTGAATTGAAGTTTTTGTTGGGGAGAGCATTGGACTAGGGTAATCTGTGAAGCTGTGTTAACCAAAATGCGAGGATGGTGTAGTGGATAACACATCTGCGTAGTAAGCAGGACATCTGGGTTGAAGTCCCAACCTTGACACAAACTTTAATTCATTACTTTAACTGCTATCCTTATGAAAGATAAAGTTGACACTCAATATATCTGTAGGAAAATGTAAGTCCATCAGATCAATAGATCACCAACACCTGAGGTACAGGCAGAATATCACCATTATGTACAAAGCTGGACTGGTATTCTAATATCAGAGAGACTTGGCAGTACTAAGGATTTAAGAAGGGGAAAATCAAGATTGAGTGAGGTGTGAACTGACATTTGTCTTGGGGAGGGAACTGAACTAGGCTAATCCACACAGCTGTGTTAGCCACAACGCCAGCATGGTGTAGTGTATGACACATCTGCCTAGTAAGCAGGAGACCTACATTCAAGTCCAGGCCTTGGCATATTTTTAATTCATTAGTTACACCTCTATCATTACAGAAAATCTGCAATAATTGCGATAATTTGACACTAATAAATATAAGCACTTCTAAAAGGGACAGTTATACAAAACATGACCAACACTTAAATCACTTTGGTAAAGTAGCCTTATGCAAAGCTACTTTAAAAAAATGTAAGTGACAAATTAAAATAGGTGAAGACCATCAGTAGTTTTGAACATGAGTGCCTCCTTAAGAGAAACTTGCAGTTATGACCACGTCTTGTCCTCAGAAGTCTTGGTCTATAAAATTATAATCACCACCATTAACTACAAAGTCATTTAGTGATAAATCTGGGCTACTATTAACAGCTAAAGATTGTGAACATTTGCCCTTCTTCCATATAAATATACGATCAGCGACAAATAAACTTCATGAACTTCAACTATTTTTAAAAGAATTACAATGGGATATACGAAGGTATGCTGAGAAGTAATGCTTCCGAATTTTTAATATGAAGACTCAACGCTTTTTAAATAAAACAAACGTTTTTAACATTATATATCTTTGTTCTTCATGTCTACATATTTGCAGCCTACTGCCACTAGATGGCTCCAAATTGTAGCGCGTAACATGGTGGAACTATGTCGATGTGTTGGAAACACTTTGCTGTAATCGAGTTTCCAATTCGAAGCGTTCATTCGCACATGGAGCACCCCTACCTTCAACATGATAAGGCCAGAACACAAGAGTACCGTGACATCTGCAGCTTTCAACGCCTTCTGTTCACTGTAACTGATCATCCTACATACAGTCACAACTTGCCCTATGCGATTTTCATCTTATTCCGAAACTTATAGAACTCCTTCGAGGACTTCACTTTGATAGTGATGAAGTGTTGCAAACATAAGTGCGGTTGTGGCGCCATCAATAGTCAAACATTCTACAGTGACGATATTAACAAACTTGTCTCTTATTGGGAGAAATATATTCATCACCAGAGTGATTATATTGAAAAATAAATATAGAGGCAAAAAGGATAAAGATGTAGAACGTTAATAACGTTTTATTTACTTTAAATAAAAAAACTTTAAGAGTTCATACATTAAAAATTCGGAGGCATTACTTTTCAGTATGCCCTCGTATTGTTCCTAAATGAGCACTGGCTTAAGGAAAATGAGTATAAGATGCATATTCCAGTTTTATATAAATTTTTAACTACTTGTTTTAGATCTACAATGGAAAATGGTGGAATATCAATACTAATCAGAAATGATGCCAACCATACACTTAAGACAATAGATATCAAGAATTTAGTAAATGAAGGAAAAATTGAAATAGCTGCCACTCGCTTCCCTGAAAGCAAGATTGTTGTTGTATCCATGCCCTATGCCCCAAAAACTAGTACCAAAGTTTTTATCCAACTTACAAGTACTCTGTTACTGTACTTACTTAAATATAAGAGCGATAAAATTGTAACATTTGAGTTTATACTAATGTGATGATGCAAAATTCAAAAAGTAGCATTCTGCTGGATACCCTCAAGTCATACAATTTCTCTTGCCTTAACTATAGGCCTACCAGACAGAATTTCTGTCTAGATAATGTTACATCAAACATTTCAGAAGATGATGTAGTTTTAAATCTTGATAAACCTATGCTCTCTGACCATGATGGAATGTTCCTAACACTAATGGGGCTCAAAAATGGTAATGATCAACCAGCAGAACCCAGGTCAGTGAGACAGATAAATCCACAGAGTGTAACAAATCGCACACAAAGAGTTTTGAGCACTGATTAGTGTACCACTTTCATGGAGAATGAGTCCTTAAGTGGTGCTTTTAGTCATTTCTTATATACCATTACCACTATTTTTAATTAATATTGTACCCTCCTCACTCAACACAATAGGTTAAATGAAAGAAAAAAATAAACAGAAGAGAAATGTAACTGACTAATACAAACCTTACTTCAATAATTTAAGAAATCTTTTAAAAATTTACTATGATAGATCTTGCACTGATAATGAGTAAGGACATTCATATGCCAAACTAATAAAGCTCCACAGAAAACATATCATTCTTGCAAAGAAAAATCCTTTAATAACTATATTTCTCAGTCCACAGAAAATCTAAAACAGGTTGGGAAATAGTTAAAAGACAAACAGGAATAATTTCAGAAAATTTACCTGTTCCTCTAACTGCAGATTAACTAACTAATGGGTTCACAAATTCTGGAAAATTGTCCATAATATATGAAAATAATTTAGACATCAATAGGAATAGACATCCCAATTCACAAGAACCAGAGCTGTTGGTAGATTTGCCAGAATATGGGTCGAGAACATTTATCCTAAGGATGTTCTGGATGTAGTCAGATCACTGAGTAGCTCTAGAACTTTCTCTAATTTTATCCTAAAGAAAATAATAGTTACTGTAAGCATTTCATTGTCTTACTTTATCAGTAGGATGTGTTGAGAGGAAACAGTTCCAAACTGCTCGGAACTTAACAATTATCTTGTCCATGCACAAAAAAGGAGACAGAAATACAGCGTAAAGTGATGGATTTATAGCAATAACGCCACTAATAACGAAAATTATTGAAACTTTAATCAAAGGTCAATTAAATGATTTATGTGAATGTTAAAATCTACTTAATAAGGCCCAAAATAAATTATGAAGTATGCTGTCAACAATTACGGCATGTCAAGAAGGATCAGTACTACATGGGCGTGAAAATAGGCAGCACACCAATAGAACTCCAGTAGTTCTAACCGAACCATTTGACACTGTCTCGCATAGCATTTTAATTAGGAAACTTGAAAGATATGGAATAACTAAACAGAACTAGCACCACCGACAACACAAACCAAACAGTTGTTGCAAAATAAAAAATAAAAAATCTGACTTTTGAAAATAAAATATGGAGCCTCCCAATGGTCTGTGCTGGGGCCGTTTTTGTTTGTTGTCTATGTGAATGAGTGGCCCAACTTTTTATCATATAAGTCCTTCATGTACGCCATGACCAAACTTCTATCACATCGTGCCATAATGTTGACATCTTCAAACAAATGAACAACTCCATGATAGAACAGACAGTTAGGTGGTTCCATGAAAATAGGGTGACATTAAAAAAATGAAATTTAACATGTCGTCTTTTCCCTTAGAAACATTAATAATGGACAAAATGAATTTAAGTATTCATTGAAATTGTTAGGAATATATGTCAATAGTAAAGTACATTGGAATTCCCACACAGAAAAGCTCTGCAGTAAGTTCGCAAGAGTTTTATTCCACCTTAGGAAACTGAAGGATTATGTGAATAAGGAGCTCATGCTTATGACTGTGCCTTTTTCATACACACTTGCATTATGAAATACTTCTTTGGGGAAACTTTGTTGGGATAAAACAGGATTTCCTTTGTTAAAAGAAATTCATGTGATGTGTTTTTGGTTTGAACAACTTAATTTCTGGCAGACAGTACTTTATTGAGCTCCAAATACTTACATTCTACACAGGCTCAGAGCATGCCAAACAGAATGTCCACATGTATGAAAGGAGATATGATGTGCACTCATATGGAACCAGAGTTATTAACTTACTTCTTATGGAGTTGTTTATGTTGAGTCCAAAATAATCTTTTACATGCTGGCAATTTTTTCAACAATGTACACATGACATAAGGGCGTTGTATGAAAATAAATGTAAAACGGTGGTAAAGACATGGTTGTATGATAAATCATTCAATAACACAAATTAATTTCTGTACAATGGAAAAACTACGATCTCTTATTATAAATGAGACTGTGAACAAACAAAATTATTAACTACTTGCAAACAACCTAATTGTGGTTTATGTAACCTGTGCAACAAAACTAATTATGTGATGAGTACAAGTTAACTAACATCTAATGAATAATATTTATATATGTTACCCATTTATATAATTATTTGTACAACTATTTATGTAACCATGTATTTACTGATAATGTCTTATACAACATAACAGTTCTTTACAGGCAAATAAATCACTTCAATTCAATTCAAAACGCATTTCCATAAGAAGTTTTTAGAAACTGGCTTATCTATGGACGAAGGCAAAAGATCCAAGAAGGGAATCCTAGATATCTTATGGAGTTTCTAAACAAAGATGTGGATGGAGCAATCACCACACGCAAGATTCATGAAGATACCATTCCACAAGAGAATTATGTACCCACAGCATCTGCCTTTCATGTGAAAATTAAAATGAAGGTTGACAAGAAGAAGAAACAACAAAATCCTTACCCTTTCTGAGTATACTGGCACTGGGACCAAGACTGTCGAAAGATTTCAAGCTTACAGGCTAGAAAAGAGTCCTGAAGAAAAGGAACTGCTGGTTCTTATGCTTTAATGTACATTTATGCTGCAGCCTCGCTGCTAGCACATCGGATCTCCCTGTTCTCCAGGAGCATTGTTACATTAACGCTGCAGCCTCGCTGTTGACAGATCGTTACTCACTCGTCGTATAGCATCTCGCTTTACCCTGCGGCTGCTCGTATCGTTAGTCGACTGAATTACTTGCAGTATGTGAAGCAAAAACTATATTTCATGCAGCGCCTGGCGACATTAATAGTGGCTCGTTCACATAAAAAATATGGTTATTGAAAACGGGGATGAAGAAGCGGTATTGATGTTCCCTTTGAATCTAGATCGTCCACTTTCACCAGTTCTAACAACAGCCCAAAAATTTCCAGGGCACTTTTTCAAACAATTACGAATGTCGTAACAAATTATCTAGTTCATTTTAAATATTATTCAACCAGAATCGATATAAAAACTCGACTCAAAATTAACAGCGTAGTTTCTGCTGTAGAGTGTTTCGTAGGCCTGCTCAATCTCAGGCAATATTTCGTCAGCTTTTATCCATATCTACTTCATACATTACATCTGCTACTTTTAGATTTTCGTGCTCGCACTCTAGAGAAAAAAAAAGGAAACTGTAAATTGATTACAGTGGAACATATTCCCAAAAATTATTACACCTAATAAAACACATCATGAAGCGGCTATGATGATCAGTAAGCATTGGAGTGCGATGCATTTTCCTTAGACACCATTGTACTTGTTTACTGTAACGTCACCTCATGTTTCCGACAACGCCCAAGTGCAATAATATTGTGGTTGACTAGTGCAGCTCTTGTAGTGGTCGTGAAGATAAGATTAGTTTAATTCCACCGTACGCAATGGTATCTAAGAAGTCATTTTTCTCATGCTCCATTCTGTAACAGGAGGGCGTGCAGCAAAATAATATCTCCCTTTTTTTATATGAAAACTCTTAAAGCCTTTCAAATAAATCAAACCTTATGAACATTCCACATCTTCATTCTTCGTATTTATATATTTATTTCTCAACATACTCATCCTGGCTACGAACACATTTCTCCGAACGAGAGACCAGTTTATTGGCACCATTACTGTAGAATGTTTGACTTTTCTGTCGGAGCCACAAACTCACGCCTGCTTGCACTGCTTCATCACAGTCAACGTGAATCCTCGAAGGCGTTCTTTAAGTTTTGGAGCCAGCCACTGTGACCGTGTGGTTCTAGGCGCTTCAGTCCCGAACCACGCGGCTGCTACAGTCGCAGGTTCGAATCCTGCCTCGGGTATGGATGTGTGTCATGTCCTTAGGTTAGTTAGGTTCAAGTAGTTCTAAGTATATGGGACTGATGACCTCAGATGTTAAGTCCCATAGTGCTTAGAGCCATTAAGCTTTGAAGACAGCTGAAAATCGGATGGGGCCAAGTCGGGACTCCATGTACGATGATAGACGGCAGTGAACACACAAGGCGTTGGATTGTTGCAAATGTCACAGCTATTGTGTGTGGTCTGGCATTGTCATGCTGAAGGAGACGGTGCGCCACGTGTGGACGAGCTCCTCGAATTCGAAACTGGATTACAGCAAGCTATTCCTCTCCCACCGTCATAGTTGAGTTACACACGGCCATGTTACACGCTACAATTCCGAGCCCTCTTGCGACAGTGTGTTGCAGATATGTAAACATGAAGAATAAAGATTTAGAATTTTCATAATGTTTGTTTTATTTAAAAAGGTTTAAGGGTCATCACATAAAGAATTCGAAGACATTACTTTTCAGCACACCCTCTTATGTGGAATAATGGAAAGTGCCTCCGGCCACACACTTCACAGAAAGTTGAGGAGTATGGAGGTAGATCGAGACTTGAAAGTGAGTGCACTCCGTGTGAGAAAGTGCACAACGTGAACCAGTCGAAGACTGCTCTGGTAGAGTGACTCTGAAGCAGCCTATCACGACTCAAGTTTCAGGAAATGTGCAAATCACAAACCAGCTTGATATCATCTCCTGGCAAGGTCGTAGCAAGCAGTGCTGCAAGCAGCGAAGGGGCAAATTAAATGCGCTGATACGACTCAGTCGACTTGTTTCATCATCGCCAGGCAATGTCAGCGAACAACGAGGTGGCAGATCATAAATGCACCTTTAGACGTAGCCACAACAATAATTAGTGCTTTAAATGGGGAAAGACATCTTGTGGGAAATATAAGAATGAGCGCCACATTTACATCTGTAATAACCGCGTCACAAGAGTGAGCTATATTGAAAAGACGACTTCCAACTTCACATACTTGCAAACTGCTCGTGTGTCGGAGGACCAGCCAGTTGGAACAAGTTGACACGTTTTATCCTAGACAGGGGGAGTCTGTCAAGTGTATCCACCAACCTCTGATCGAATCTCTCCAACTTAGTGCCACTGGAACAACAACTCTGGATATGACATTTGATTCATCCTGCACTTCGTCGCTCTCAAGGAGGAATTTCATTTTGATATGATGGGATTTTGCACCAAGTCCCACGAATCAGTTACAGCTTACGAAAGCAGCAACCAGCTCGCACTTCAGCCGAGAATACCACAAGATGTAGCAGATAAGGCCTTGAGGGAGAGTATGCGCTGGCAGATCCGAGAGGAGACACTGCAGATCTTCCTACTGAAGTTCTGATTGGAGTGGATTACCATTGGAAAACTGTAACCTTGAAACAACCATTTAAAGTATCACTTTCATTATTTCTTCTTACCACAATCTTCGGATACGATCTTAGTGGAAAGTGAACTGGTTCTGCTGTTAACAAGGTCACCGTTGACTTGATTCAGGGCAGCTTCAATGAAATGTCTGATGAGTCAGGGAGCCGTTTTTTGGACTTGTAAACAACTGGAATAACGCAGCATCAAGAGCGCTTATTGACACCAACCCGCTATTCTGTCTTCCAAGAGTTCTAAGAGTCATACGACGTGGAAAATGAGCTCAGAGTTGTATGCCTGTTTCAGAGGAAGGATATACTTCCCTGCATCAAGCGTACCACTGTTTGGTGCTGAAGCAGTTTCGATCCTTGCAAAATACGTCGCAATGGAACAAAGAACTGAAGCTCATCTATCATGAGACAGTGTCAAACTACATTAAAAGAGAGAAGGTAGAAGTGGCACAAGAGGACTATACAGTTCGAAAAGTATTTTACCTGCCACACCAAATAGTAAAGAAATGCAGCCTTGGAAGCGTAAGATACAGGATGGTGTTTGATGCATGATCACACCGAACAGACTCACCACTCTTGAATAACGCCGTCAAAACAGGACCAAATATACTGCCAGACATACTAGCAATCTTGCTACAATTCTGCAAACTTCCGACGGGACTAGTGAGTGATGTGGACCAAGCCTTCTTACAGCTGTCCTTGAGCAAAGAGAACAAAGATATGACTAGATTCTTTTGGTGTCCTATTGAAAACACTGAGACTGGTACTTCCACCATCATTGATGATTTGATATCGCACAGCTTCAAACATTTGGTGTCTGGACTTGTGCCAAGCCTGTTCCTTTTGTCAGCAGCCACAAGGGAGCCAGCAATACTAAACAGTGACAAATACCCACGAGTGTCAGCACTCACTGACAGTTCTATTACATTCATGAACAAATTGGTAGCTAATGTGGGAGATGATGCTGCAACGGTTTATCGTGAAATAACAGCACTGTTCCTACAGACAAGCCTTCCACTTTCCAAATGGACGACTAATTCGAAAGAACTGAAGGCAATATGGCATGCCAAAGGCATTGCAACCGATCCCACAGCGCAAGTCATTGGGAATCAACTGGAATACTGAATATGACTCTCTCTCCACCGACTACCAAAAGCTGTAGAACTGACTGATCAACTGGCAACTAAGAGAAACATTATTTGAGTAGCCACACTGTTTTATGACCCCTTTGGCCTGTTTACATCCATTGAGATTGCTGCTAAACTAATCTTCCAAGAAATGTGACAAAGAGGTTTTCCATGGTAGGAGGCTTTGCCACAGTTCTTGAACGTAATTGGTACTTTTTAGTCTCAAAGCTTCATTACTTGTCATCGTTGTGCATTCCCAGATGGATAGATATGACAGGTACAAGTGATTCTGCAGAAGTATACGTGTTCTGCAATGCATCTGAAAAAGCTAATGTTTTGTATGTACAGACAATTGCTGAAACTGCTTACACAGCACATATCGTTTGCAGCAAGAACAGACTGACACCAATCAAGAAGATAACCTCATCTATATCGGAACTGCTTGCCGCACTGGTCTGCTCACTACTCCTTCGTCAATTTTGCCAGAAAAGAGGGCTTGATGTCAACGAAGCAACTTCGTGGAGCGATTCAGCAGTCATGTTGGAGTGGGCACAGAAGGATTCAAGAAAATAGGAAACCTTCATCTGTAACAGGGTGACATAGATATTGAGCAACATTACACCCAGCCAATGGAGACACTACTTTGCAAGTCAAAATCCTGCAGATCGCATCATATGGGAACTAGAAACAGATTTTACAGTAACACTTGGCACCTAGTGGTATGGCACATCATGGCTTTCAGAAGACAAGGAGTCATAGCTACTGGACACCCCAGATCCACCTAAATCAGTGCTAGAACCCAAAACCCGAGTAACTGTCATTCCGATCACCATCACTGGACCTCAATACAACATGGCAAAATTCAGTTCATACCGGCGACCGCTGCACATAACTGCCTTGTGTTTCGATTTCTTGATATCAAGAAGAACAAGACTGGAAATATAACAGTTTAGAGTACCCTGGAATTACAGAACACCTGTACATACTTGAGCAGAAGAGTTCAAGAGGAGCTACTCACTGCCAAACTATCTGCACTACACAAGGGACAACAGTTACTCAAAGCATCAAAGACTGTTTGATACAATCCTTTCCTATGCGATGTCGTGATTCGGTTCGGTGGTAGGTTGCTATGTGCTGCACTGTTCAACTCAGAATGGCTTCATATTACCATGGATGGACATCATCATTTCATGGAGCTTCTCATCAAACACACTCATATAAAAGTGTATCATTGCACTAGGAGAACTGTATGAGGAATGTTCGATTTTTCAAGGACAACAAGCTGTTTGGAGAGTTCTTCACTCTTGCTTGCCTTGCAATACAATACTCACTCACATGAAGAAATGTAGGTTCCGCTGCCACTGGACAGAATTCAACCATGGTAGATCGTTTGCAGTAACAGGCATTGATTTCGCTGGACCATTATGTCTTAAATTGTGCACCAGACCAAGAAATCCAACATGTACCTTTTCATATGCGCCACTACATGTGCAATTCATATTGAGCTTGTCACCTGTGTGACCACTAACAGATTTCTAATGGCCATACAATTCTTTGCGGGATGCAGAAGCCTACTGCTCACTGTTTACTCAGACAATGCTACGACATTCCATGCAGCCAAGACAGATCTGTTTGAGATCTTCAAAACTGTACAGCACACTGACATACAGTACTACTTTGACCACCATGGAATGACTTGGAAGTACATACCACCATGGGCGGCTTGGTTGGAAGGTTGGTGGGAACTGATGATAGGCTCTGTCAAGTGTTACTTGAGAAAGGTGTGTGGTCGCTCTCAGGTGAACGAAGAGAGCCTAAACATCATTTTGATAAGAATAGAAGCTACAATAAATTCAAGGCCCTACACTCAAGCAGAGAGTGATATGGTACGACGCCAGTCCGCTTTCTAAGTGGCGGCAGACTAGTAAACATTCCATGTGGACCAGGACCAGCAACTAGGGGGGATCTTGACATGGACTTCCGACTAAGACAAACGATCAATATGGAAATTTGGCATAGTTGATACTGAAATGTTACAGCGAGGTGAAAGGATATCCCCTAGGAAGAAAACCAAGAATTCGAGAAGTCGTTGTACATCTGGAGGATATCAGACCTCGACACTTGTGGAAGAGAGCAGTGGTGGAAAAGGTGCGGCATGGCAGAGACGACAGAACAAGATACATCATTCTCTGGCAGCTGGGTGAAACGAAGATCTGTCCACCGGTCCAGCTGGTCAACCCTCTTGAGGCAGACCAGGGTGGGGAGAATGCAGGAGAATAAGAGATTTTTACGCTTAATTTGCGTATTATAGGAAACTGTAGACTATGCTGAAATTTGTAGCACGTGTATGAATATACTCTAACTGTAATGGACGATGTGAATAAATGTGCAAGCTGAAGTGTAGAATTCCTTTAAATACTAGGGAGTAGCAACAGAAGGGGTGCCATCTCCGCTCCAGTGCTTCAGCGATTGTCTTCTCGTCAGTTCCTATGAATCACTAGACAGTCTGTTATGCGTTCCTCAGTTACAGTAACCCTCCCTGATTCTGTGTTCTGTTAATTTTGTATTTTCTATAAGCCACTTGATGTTGTATGTATTAATTTTGATTTTGTGGGTCTTGTAAGTTATTGCTTTTGTTGTTTCTTGGGCATTTAACTGATTCGTCATGTCATTTACTCCTTAATTTGTATTCGGTGAAGTGAGTCGTGAGCTGCAGACAATTTACAATAAACGTGACTTATGTTTTAGATTCATTTAATTCCGTGTTGTTAAATTAAAATTGAATTATCTGAACAAAAAGGTACATTGTGTTGCTTGCTGATAGTTTCTTTCCACTTACGAGCTATCATTTCTTCTCGAAGTAAATGCGACCCATACATCCTTATAAATATTTCTTTTTTGTCTAACTGACAAATCAGTGGCCATTGTCATCAAACAAGAGTACCTCAGAAAACTGAGTCACAGAATCATTTTTCCGGTCTGCAGTTTCAGTTTGTACTGCAACCCCTGGTCCTATGCTAGATGTCGTCAACATTAATGAGATGTCTGTTCATGCTAGTCCTAATTCACCCCAAGCTGACGAGCCTACTGTGTGTGATAGTATAAACAATAAGGCGCTGACTCTTGTTTCTCCCGACTCTAATGTGTGGCTGGACAAATGTTTCCTATGATTCTCGAAATTTTTTAAATAAACATGTAGACGACTACACGAAATATCAGCTCCTGTCGAACCACTGATAGCCAAGAGACAACTACAAGTTCTCATTTTCCTCGTGCAAGCATTCATCAGTTTTGAGACCGTCTGTGTGGCGCGTATACCGTAGTGTGTTTCATATTCACCGTGTCTGATCTGAAAAATATCAATTGGGATTTGCTGGAGGAGTTTATTTGTACATATGAAAAGCAACCAAGCTCATGGAACGTTAAAACAAAAGAGTACCACGACAAAGGGAAGAGGGTCGCTGCGTATGAAGTACTCCTTGGGAAGTGCAAAGCAATAGAACCTGCAGTATCCAGAGAAACAGTCATACAAATAATAAATTCGTCAAGAGCCAATTACAGAAGAGAGAAAAAGAAATTGGAAAGCAAAAAATAAATCAGCGGCTGTTGCTGATGAAATATGTACACTAGTATTATGGCATTTCAGTTTGTTTCGGTTCTTGAGTTAACAGGAGACTCCCAGATGCTCTTCAGCTAATTTAGAGGGAACAGAGGTAAGTGGGATAGGTTGTCAGTAGTATTTAGTTTCAGTAATGCTATTAGAGCTAAAATATTTGCCTTTTTTGGTTCAAATGGTTCTGAGCACTATGGCACTTAACGTCTGAGGTCATCAGTCCCCAACTTAGAACTACTTAAACATAGCTAACCTAAGGGCATCACACACACCCATGCCCGAGGTAGGATTCGAACCTGCGACCATAGCGGTCTCGTGGTTCCAGACTGAAGCGCCTAAAACCGTTCGGCCACACCGGCCGGCTGCCTTTTTTGTTTATACAGTACTTAAAGACATGTAGTTTTCATTTAATTATTTTCATTCTGTCAATCCACAAAATTTTGTTATAATGGAAATCGTCCTTCATCTACAAAATAGTTCGTGAACTCTTCTGTCACACACTAAGCATCAAGCGGAATACACTACTGGCCTTTCAAATTGCTACACCAAGAAGAAAGGCAGATGATAAACTGGAATTCATTGGACAAATATATTATACTAGAACTGATATGTGATTACATTTTCACGCAATTTGGGAGTATAGATCCTGAGAAATCAGTACCCAGAACAACCACCTCTGGCCTTTACAACGACCTTCATACGCCTGGGCATTCAGTCAAACAGAGCTTGGGTGGCGTGTACAGGTACAGCTGCCCATGCAGCTTCAACACGATACCACAGTTCATCAAGAGTAGTGACTGGCGTATTGTGACGAGCCAATTGCTCGGCCACCATTGACCAGACGTTTTCAGTTGGTGAGAGATCTGGCGAATGTGCTGGCCGCGCAGCAGTCGAACATTTTCTGTATCCAGAAAGGCCCGTACAAGACCTGCAACATACGGTCGTGCATTATCCTGCTGAAATGTAGGGTTTCGCAGGGATCGAATGAAGGGTAGAGTCACGGGTCGTAACACATCTGAAATGTAACGTCCACTGTTCAAAGTGCCGTCAGTGCGAAAAAGGGGTGACCGAGACGTGTAACCAATGGCACACCATACCATCACGCCGGGTGACAGGCCAGTACGGCGATGGCGAATACACGCTTCCAATGTGCGTTCACCGCGATGTCGCCAAACACGGATGTGACCATCATGATGCTGTAAACAGAACCTGGATTCATCCGAAAAAATGGAGTTTTAACTTTCGTGCACCCAGGATCGTCGTTGAGTGCACCATCGCAGGTGCTCCTGTCTGTGATGCAGCGTCAAGGGTAACCGCAGCCATGGTCTCCGAGCTGAAAGTCCACGCTGCTGCAAACGTCGACGAACTGTTCGTGCAGATGGTTGTTGTCTTGCAGACGTCCCCATCTGTTGACTCAGGGATCGAGACGTGGCTGCACGATGCGTTACAGCCATGCGCATAAGATGCCTGTCATCTCGACTGCTAGTGATTCGAGGCCGTTGGGATCCAGCACGGCGTTCCGTATTACCCTCCTGAACCCACCGATTCCATATTCTGCTAACAGTCATTGGATCTCGACCAACGCGAGCAGCAATGTCGCGATACGATAAACCACATTCGCGATAGGCTACAATCCGACCTTTATCAAAGTCGGAAACATGATGGTATGCATTTCTCCTCCTTAGACGAGGCATCACAACAACGTTTCACCAGGCAACGCCGGTCAACTGCTGTTTGTGTATGTGAAATCGGTTGGACACTTTCCTCATGTCAGCATGTTGTAGGTGACGCCACCGGCGCCAACCTTGTGTGAAAGCTCTGAAAAGCCAGTCATTTGCATATCACAGCATGTTCTTCCTGTCGGTTAAATTTCGCGTCTGTAGCACGTTATCTTCGTGGTGTAGCAATTTTAATGGCCAGTAGTGTATTTACAGCAGTGGACGTTTGTAATAGTAGCATACTGGAACTATCTGAGGTTAATACGTCATGGAACATGCCATGTTCTATGCTCCACAACCGAGAGAAGCACACGGAGTATAAGTTTGACCAACAGTGGTCGTTAAATACACTGACGGAAAAAAATCGCAAGCATACTGGAACTATCTGAGGTGAATCCATCATGGAACATGCCATGTTCTATGCCCCACAATCGAGAGAACCACACGGAGTGTAAGTTTGACCCACAATGGTCATTAAATACACCGACGGAAAAAATTGCAAAACAAAGAAGGAGTTGTGCGTCATAAACGGAAGTTGGTAGCCGTGTTTCTACGTCTGAAAAATGATGTCTATTCAAATTTGAAGCCAGTCGCATAAGAGTGGCGCTTGTAGCGTCACTATTGGTGAAAATCTCATTTGCATTAAATACATGCTGTAACCATCGTGAACGCTAGTAACCTTTGAGACTGGGCGTGATGAGTTGATGTCAGTTAAAAATGCCATTAAGGCGAAAAAGACGTCATTATCAACACTTCACTGAGTTTGAACGAGGTCGTGTAATGGAGCTACGAGAAGCTAGATATTCCTTCTGTGATATTGCAGAAAGACTTGGCAGTAAAGTAGTCACTGGACGTAATTGTTGGCAACGATGGTAACGAGAATTTACGGTCACAAGATGACCGAGCTCTGGACGGCTACGTGGCACTACCGAGAGGGAAGACCATCGTGTTCGGTGTATGGCTATGGCGCGTTGTGCTGCACCTGCAGCAGCTATTTGAGCAGCAGTTGGCAGCACTCTGAGCCAGACGCCCTGTATCGTGCATTCCACTGACCGCTAACCACCGCCATTTGCGACGTCAGTGGTGTCAAGCGAGAGCTCATTGGAGGGCAGGGTGGAGGCCTGTTGTGTTTTCTGATGAAAGCTGGTTCTGCCTTGGCGCCAGTGATGGCCGTGTGTTGGTTAGAAGGAGGGTAATTGAGGACATGCAACTAACCTGTCTGCTTGCTAGACACACTGAACTCACACCTGGAGTTATGGTCTGGAGTACGATTTCGGCCTGAAGTGCGATTTCGTATGACAGCAGGAGCACTCTCGTGGTTATCCCACGCACTGTCGCTATAAATTTGTTCGTCAGTCTGGTGATTCGACATATTGTACTGCCATTAATGAACAGCATTCCAGCTTGTTTTCCAACAGGATAACGCTCGCCCACATACCGCTGTTGTAAACCAATATGCTCCATAGTGCGTCAACATGTTGCCTTGGCCTACTCGATCACCCGATCTGTCTCCAGTCGAGCACATATGGGACATCATTAGATGACAACTCCAGCGTCATCCATAACCAGCGCTAACCGTACATATATTGACCGACCTTGTGCAACAGACATGGCACTCCATCCCACAAACCGACATTCGGCACCTGTACGACACAATGCATGCACGTTTGCATGCTTGTGTTCAACATTCTGGAGGTTTCACCGGTTCGTAATGTGCCAGCATTTCGCATCTGCAATGCTTACATCAACTTGGGGTATTGCAGTGTTAATCTGCTATGTTCTGATGTTGCGATATTTTTTGTCAGTTTAATTATGTGAGACAGCTGCTGCTTTTACTACCTTATCATTACGGTCTACTTCTAAATTCACAGCGATGTGAAAAATCCTAAAGCGTGCTTTCAAGATTCCAAAAGCGTTGTCAATAATGCGCCGAGGTCTACACGCTCGATCGCTGTAAATTTTTTCCATGCTTTCTAGCCACTTTGTCGTAATGGTTTTAGTGTATCAGCCCTCTAAGGAAATGCATAGTCCCCTATGGACACACACACTGGACTCGCATTCGGGAGGACGACGGTTCGAAACCGCGTCCGGCCATCCTGATTTAGGCTTTCCGGGATTTCCCTAAATCACTCCAGGCAAATGCCGGGATGGTTCCTTTGGAAGAGCACGGCTGATTTCCTTCCCCATCCTTCCCTAATCCGATGGGACCCATAACCTCGCTGTTTGGTTCCCTTCCCCCAAACCGACCAACCAACCCTATGAACACATATATCAGTTTTCCTGAACTTTTCACGACTTTTGTCTCTCCTGGAATGTTCAATAATTTGCTCTGTAGTTCCCTAAAAAATTCTATGTTCTGAAGAACACCTACCTCCGATATTCTGCCCTTTGCGCCGAAATCGAACAGAATAAATCTGCAGTTTCCATCAGCTATTGCACATAGGACCATACTGTGTGAATGTCTGTAATTAAAATAAAATGGACGACTTCCAGCTGGAGCAGCAATATTTACATGTCTTTCTTTAATGCAGCCAAGAAATGGCGGAAACTTCCATCTCTTTTGAAAATCATTCTCTATAGTACCCCACTCTCACAGTACACTGAACCTGAAAACTGTGAAATCCTTATGTGAAAATTGTTACCTAAAATTGCATATCAACGTTATTATGAAAAGTATGTTATTGTTACATCCATTACAGCTGATAATTTTCAGCTGAGAGTAGAGGTACGTCACATAGTTTTATAGGCAGACTGACTAATATACACTCCTGGAAATAGAAATAAGAACACCGTGAATTCATTGTCCCAGGAAGGGGAAACTTTATTGACACATTCCTGGGGTCAGATACATCACATGATCACACTGACAGAACCACAGGCACATAGACACAGGCAACAGAGCATGCACAATGTCGGCACTAGTACAGTGTATATCCACCTTTCGCAGCAATGCAGGCTGCTATTCTCCCATGGAGACGATCGTAGAGATGCTGGATGTAGTCCTGTGGAACGGCTTGCCATGCCATTTCCACCTGGCGCCTCAGTTGGACCAGCGTTCGTGCTGGACGTGCAGACCGCGTGAGACGACGCTTCATCCAGTCCCAAACATGCTCAAGAGGGGACAGATCCGGAGATCTTGCTGGCCAGGGTAGTTGACTTACACCTTCTAGAGCACGTTGGGTGGCACGGGATACATGCGGACGTGCATTGTCCTGTTGGAACAGCAAGTTCCCTTGCCGGTCTAGGAATGGTAGAACGATGGGTTCGATGACGGTTTGGATGTACCGTGCACTATTCAGTGTCCCTTCGACGATCACCAGTGGTGTACGGCCAGTGTAGGAGATCGCTCCCCACACCATGATGCCGGGTGTTGGCCCTGTGTGCCTCGGTCGTATGCAGTCCTGATTGTGGCGCTCACCTGCACGGCGCCAAACACGCATACGACCATCATTGGCACCAAGGCAGAAGCGACTCTCATCGCTGAAGACCACACGTCTCCATTCGTCCCTCCATTCACGCCTGTCGCGACACCACTGGAGGCGGGCTGCACGATGTTGGGGCGTGAGCGGAAGACGGCCTAACGGTGTGCGGGACCGTAGCCCAGCTTCATGGAGACGGTTGCGAATGGTCCTCGCCGATACCCCAGGAGCAACAGTGTCCCTAATTTGCTGGGAAGTGGCGGTGCGGTCCCCTACGGCACTGCGTAGGATCCTACGGTCTTGGCGTGCATCCGTGCGTCGCTGCGGTCCGGTCCCAGGTCGACGGGCACGTGCACCTTCCGCCGACCACTGGCGACAACATCGATGTACTGTGGAGACCTCACGCCCCACGTGTTGAGCAATTCGGCGGTACGTCCACCCGGCCTCCCGCATGCCCACTATACGCCCTCGCTCAAAGTCCGTCAACTGCACATACGGTTCACGTCCACGCTGTCGCGGCATGCTACCAGTGTTAAAGACTGCGATGGAGCTCCGTATGCCACGGCAAACTGGCTGACACTGACGGCGGCGGTGCACAAATGCTGCGCAGCTAGCGCCATTCGACGGCCAACACCGCGGTTCCTGGTGTGTCCGCTGTGCCGTGCGTGTGATCATTGCTTGTACAGCCCTCTCGCAGTGTCCGGAGCAAGTATGGTGGGTCTGACACACCGGTGTCAATGTGTTCTTTTTTCCATTTCCAGGAGTGTAGGTGAAACATCTGTGTTTTGAGACCATTTACCATGCTACATTAAGTCAGCGCTCAGCTGCAATGTATATAAATCAGTGTACAATAAAAGAAAACTGGGTTACGTTCTAAACGATTTTTAAAGAATTTAAATTACTTTTATTTCCTCAGCTGAATTTGGTAGCTCGTTTTGGCCAAGCGGTTAAAGGCGCTATAGTCTGGAACCGCGCGACCGCTACGATCGCAGGTTCGAATCCTGCCTCGGGCATGGATGTGTGTGATGGCCTTAGGTTAGTTAAGTTTAAGTAGTTCTAAGTTCTAGGGGACTGATGACCTTAGAAGTTAAGTCCCATAGTGCTCAGAGCCATTTGAACCATTTTTGGTAGCTCGTTTAAGAAACTTTTCGTTGCTTGATCATGTATGTATTTGTAAATGAAATGCTTATCACTTGCTGTCACTATCATGGTATTCTGATATACACATTAAAACAAAAGAACGACACACCACGAAGGAATTATGCGAATATGACGGAATCGATTGATGTGACGTACATGGACAAACAAACAAATGATTACAATGTTAGAAATTTGGATGATTTATTCAAGAGAAAGAGCTTCCCAAATTTAGCAAGTCAAAAACGTGCTGGGCCACCTCTGTCTGTTACGCAAGCCGTTATTCCGCTTGTCATTGACTGACAGAGTTGTTCGATATCCACCTCAGGGATATCGTGCCAAATTCTATCCGACTGGCGCTTTAGATTGTCAAAATCACGAGCTGGTTGGAGGAGATTGCCCATATTGCTCCAAACGTTCTCAATTGGAGAGAGGCCTGGCGACCTCGCTGACCAAGGTAGAGTTTGGCAAGCATGAAGACGAGCAGTATAAGCACTCACCGTTTGCGGGTGCGCATTGTCTTGCTGAAATTTAAACCCAGAACGGCTTGTCATGAGGGACAACAAAACGGGGCGTAAAATATCGTCAACGTACCGGTGTGCTCTAAGGATGGATGCCATGGACGACAACCAGGGAATGGCACCCCAGATCATCACTCCTGGATGTCGGGCCGTACGGCGAATGACAGTCAGGTTGGTATCCCACCGCTGTCCAGGACGTCTTGGGACACATCTTTGCTGGTCATCGGGGCCTGAAATCTCATTGATAGAGTAGAATTTTCTGCTGTGACGAGTGCTGCTGAGAACTGAGCGTAAAACGTGAAATAACAGTTTAAAGCATAAAACAAATATAAGTAAAATAAAGAACTAGACTAATAATGAATGTTCAAATATTTTGATTAGGTGTGTTGAAAATACTCTCACAGCACATTGTGTACAGCTTATTTTCCAAAAATGGTATTTCAGAAATCAGCTTGATTACAAATGGATGTATATAGCCTGTAAGCAAACAACAACAAAATGTTCATTTCTCAAAATTAATTAAGGGTGGTGGAGTATTTTGCAAAATTTCAAATTATTATAAAATTAGATTATAACGTTTTCAAGAAAGTTAATTACATATTAACTTTTATATGAGAAACACTTTTTATGCATCATTATTTCGAAGATATTCCCTCCAGACCTAATACAACAAATTATATTTCGGGGTGTGTTTTACTCCTTAAAAGTGAAACTGAGTTCAAACAAACTCTACAAGTTCCCTCTATACACCCGCCAAGTTTCATCAATATCGTTTAATGACACCTGGGAATGTTCCCTTGCTACAAGCACAACTTATCGGGCCCACTGGCTCATATTTTATGAGTGGATGGTTGTTCAAAAAAGAGTCCTCCCCACTTGTAAACACAATTCAAAATGATTCAGAAAATACTATTTTTAAATTAAATATTTTCAGTAAAAAAGTCATTTGCGAAAGCTAGAAACTCTGACGCACTTTCCGTGTCACAAAATAATAGTAGTTAACAAATCGTCTAAATCTAGTTTATCCGTAATATCGCAGTAAATAGTGCAAATAACAATATTTTAGCACATAATTCTGGAGGAAGTAAATTTAGTCCAACAATATCTAATCTCCAAAAATGACTTAGCATAAGGGACTCGTCAAATTAAAAACAGTGAAGGAGGTTTTACTGACCGAAGGAACTACAAATATAGAAATTGCTGTTACTTCTGGTACTAAAAAAGTGAAGCGGTAAAGATATTAACATTGACTGACTAGTAACAAGGAAGGTAAATAAAAAATTCCAGGTCAACTACCTCATGACGCTGAGGAAGTTCGTCGATCAGTGTTTGAATGCATAGACCGAGTAATACAACAATTGTGACAACGATATATGACTATGATGGAAATCGCTAAAAATTTTCATATTGTTGAAACGAAATTTGTCCTTGAAGCTTCCGATGACTCTCTGGCTGTAGCATTGGAGAATATAGTAGAAATTTACGATGAATTTGATCAGAATCAAGTGCAGCAAGAATTAAAAAGGTGTCATAGGCATCTACATGGAACACATACGAGTGTGGATGTTACTGCTGGATGGACAACCCACAAAATTCTTCATTTATAATTAAACTGAACTCCAGTGATTCATTGCCTTGTACGTCACTTATAATCCAATACTTCTTGACCATTTGTGTCTCAGTCACGTCTTGTGAGAAGTTTTTTCTCAACTAAAAGCAACAAAAATTAACTTGTATCTACAGTGAATCAAGAAAGACTATCCAAGCTGTCCATTTTATCAACTGAAAGTGAAGTTTCAAATATATTTCAACGATATTATTGAAAATTTTAGTAAAATAAATACATGTACCATAATAATGTCAATAGTAACTACTATGTAGGGATGGCAAAACCGACCAGTTAACGGGACCACACACTGCCTATCTAACCAATGTTAATTTAGGTAAGTATTTGACCCATTTGTGAAATAACTATTTGAGGCAGGACCTTAATATTTTTACTGTATATTACATGGTGCTAATAGAGTCAACTGTACTAAAATCTACTCTATCCATTTTATAGTTTTGAAGAAATACTTTCTTTAAATTTATTAACAAAAATATTAAGTTTTTTCTGCAGAAAATATTTTTTGTGAACTTCCTAATGGGGGAATATTAATGAATGTAGTATCAGAGGTGGCTCTTTATGTTATGCAGGGTCTCTGAAAATTTCACTCATTTATCTATGATAGTTTCTGATATAATGGGGCATATGTACTGAAAATTTTAGTTTGCGGGAAATCGACTTCAAAAGAAAAAAACTTTTGAAATTTGTTACTTACAGTTAATTAAAACTGTCCTGCTGCATATAATGGTCCTTCTTTGGCCTCTAGCATGTCTTCCAGCTTCTTTTTCACCTTCCTGTATGTTTGTCTTGCTTTCTTGGCCATATTAGATGCAGACCTGTCTGCATCGGCTATCCTCATTTTATCGCAATGTTGCAGCCCAGTAATCATATTTTCACCAGGATTAATTCCCAGCTTTTTCAGTACCCAGTACTTTCCAATATTACCACAACTGAATGTAATAACAGCACCATGAACTCCTAGTTTCATTGTATGCATGCCTACAAATACAGTTTTAGGAAAGCTGTTCCAAATTATGCTGTTGAAACATTCATTTGGGTTCTGTGTCCGCCCATGCAGACATTTCCTTAGAAGGTCAGGATGAGCCAAGTCTCTGAAAATAGGTTTAATTTCTGCAATAACAGGAGCAGGAAGAGAGTGCTGGTGAGAATAAGATTCTCCAGTTGTGCGAGCCCTATTGTATTTGCACCACGAATCTTCTCCTGATGGACACAATCCAGGACATGGCTTATCATCAGTAGAGGACTTATGGAAGAATATAGCCCAAATATCTCTCTTCATTGCCTCAAGATTTTCTTAATTTCTCCTAATTGTCTGCCCATAGTGCACCTGCAAGTTTTCTATTTCAGTTTTAGTTAACCGACCCTGTTCGGTCAACAATTTTCCATCTTCTAATTTTTTCCTCTCATATCAACAGTTAGCTTTCTCAGCTTTGCTCCCAAACGTTTTTGAAAATGACCTACACATTCTATTTTGCTAATAATGGCATCTCCATATTGCTTAGAGTTGAAAGTCGGTGGTTTGACAGCGGGTGACAGAAAAGTGGGCGTGGCACATAAACACATACGGTAGAAAATGCTCATTAAATGCTCGAAAAAATTTTTTTCAGCAAAATCCTTTTCCGAGCAATTAAATAAAACCTTAATCTATCGAAATATGATGAAAACCGAAAATCTATTTTTTTCGACCTGAACCACGGTGTGGTCCCCTTAAAGCCGATACTGGTATTTTAGTTCTGAATAACCATTATTTTTCGGTATTTGTTTGGTCTCGGTTATAGCAAGTGTTTTTTTTATTTTTTACTAATAACCAAGTAAAAAACCGAAGTACCAATTAACCATAGGATCAGAACAATGTTTTTTGTTTTTAAGTAAGCCCTTTGAAAAAAGGAGTACTTTTTTTATTTGTAAAATTTGTATTCGTTTCAAATATTGCGTTATTACAGAAAATGCCATAAGCGATCAGTGATATTTTAATAACAATGCCGACGGAAATGAGCAGCTAACACATGACATAAGAATAGGCTCAGCATTGCTGAAACAATAGCATCCCTGCTGCCGTAAGTCTTGGCTTAAGGTATGTGTGTACGTGCAGTGTGCAAATCTTGCCCCCACATGCTCTATACGGTAGTTTCTCACTGTCGGTGCAGGACATCCGTTGTATTAAAGAATAGCACCACCCCTAGACTGCAAATATCTTTATGAAGCGACGTAGCAATGAAGTACAATGCTTCATTTGATTTACAAGATTAAAGATATGTCTGCCATTTCTACAAAGTAATTAAAGGGAAAGGAAATTATGAAAATTGTCATTAATTTAAAACTTTACAACAACCTATTCATAGTACACAATAAAGACAGAAAGTAGTTGATCTGCTATCTGTGTCTACATAATGTGTCTTTATACGCTTGTAGCCCTTGAAGACGGACAAGTTAACACGAAAAATAGAGTTCTTGAACCTCAGTTTTCACCCTAATCGTGATGCCTAAATAGTGGTATTATTCCAAATTACAACATGATTTTCCAGCAGAGTTTCAACAAATTAGAATCAGTAAGAGAATACTGGTGATTTTTTGTAGTATTAAACAACTTAACCACTTTTCGAGAAAAGCTGTGAACGGTGAACACACCAAGTTTCCTCTTACTTGCCTGTTTAATTTAATAATTTGATTTTATATATCTTGAAACTGAAGTGAGTCAAAATTTTTCAGACTTTGTCCGATTTCAACTTTTATTACAGTAAATAATAGAAATAAAAACCTGACAAACAGTTATTTCAGAAACCTATTATTTTAAGCAGTTTTAATAGTCAGATTAAAATGGCATTGTAAGGTGCAATATTTGTGGTTTACTTATTCTAGGATTGAAGACAACTGTGTAAGTTGAAATGACATGTTTAATGTCGCAATATTGGCACAAAAATACACTCTTTTACACAGTTTTGAATGTGACAACAAAAAACAGTTGTTAGGATAAAGCATCTCGTCAACATCAAAAAGTGAAATAATCCTAAACACAACAATATTAAATATTAACTCTCAGAAGGTTAAATTATCCTAAACACGACAATATTAAAGTTTAGCTAGAAGTTTCCTCACAAAATTGTTCCTACACTTACTTTATTATGTTGGTCAGTACTACGAACATTGTCCGATTCCGGTTCAAAGTTTGGTACTATTTTTAGTGTGACAATCATGTCTACCATGGACGGTTAGTTATGTGAAAAAATTGAGCAAAAGATTACCCAAGGTCGCTCGAGTTTACAGTGGATGTAAGCTGATGAAGCAACAAGTTTATGCCTCTGCACACGGTATTTACCTTAAGCTGCGATGAGCTATCGTCTGATAGGCTGCTCTCTTCCACTGAAATTCCTATAAAACTAATTACACCTTTGCTGAATTTTCCAGCAGAAACTTTCCCTATGTTTCTCGTTATGCGAGAGAACATGTTCTCATCCCTAGTCTTAGAATGTGGCGATATGCATGCGAATGGTTGGAGCAGGGTGCATATTATAATGCCCTCTCAGTTCTCACAAGAACAATTAACTTATTGGCTGGTTCGTTTCTCCATAGTTGAAGCTAAACGATTCTACAGCTAATTTCTAACTGACATAAGCCACTGTGAACACAGGGTCCACACAAATTACTCCTCTGCATCGTACAGAGGAGAGTCCCACAAGATCCAATGAGTACAACACTTATTACATCGTAATATGTTGTTCAGTATATATTTAACAACATAGTCATTTTCGCGCCATTTCCCCCCTCCAGACCACCATCTTGGATTACATCACAGGAGGGATGACAGCACCCTCTGGTGGCAGTATTGTGTACTAGGTCAGTTGGGGTCTAGATCTTGTGGTGCAGACACTGCCTGCAAAATAAAAACTTATGTCCAGCACAGACAGAGTCGTTTTCCCATCATTTTCTCCCACCACAGACAGCCATCCTGGATTATGTCACAGGAGGGGTGACAGCACACTCTGGTCGCAGTATTGTGTACCAGGTGAGTTGGAGTCTAGATCTCGTGGTGGAGACACAGCCTGAAAAATAAAAACTTACGTCCAGCACAGACAGTCGTTTTCCCGCCATTTCCCCCATCATCTTGGATTACGTCATGAAATGGACAACAGTGCTCTCTGGTAGTGGTACTGTGTACTAGGTCCAGACCTCTTGATGAACACACTGTTTGTCGCCATCTTGGATAAGGGTACATGGGTGATCAGCTGATGTCATGGCTGCCCTCTTAGATCACATCATGGAATGGACGACAGCGCACACCGGTGGTGGTACTGTGTAATAGGTCAGTTGGAGTGCGGACCTCATGGCGGACACACTGGCTGGTGGTGCTGCTTCTAAATGTTTAAATAAAGACTGGTGCATCATTTCGACAGTTGACGATTAGCAAGCATATTTGCAGAGTCTTTTAGATGGATTATTATTTTGACAATTTACGAGTTGTTTGGATCTCTGGACGTAAATGTATTGCATTATTTACGAGTAGTTTGCATGTCTGTAGGCTGCGCAATGCATTATTTTGACAGTTTACTATTAGCAAACGCATGTGTAAAGCATTATACCTGAGTTATTTAGGAGTAGTTTGCAGGTCTGTTTGCTGTGTGGCATGTCAGGGAGCGCGTTCTGAATCACTGTGATAAATATGCTCCACCCCTAAATAAATTGTTCCAAAATAAATAAAGTACACTCCTTCCTCTCTCCAGCAGCCTAGTGCTGGCCGAGTGCTTTTCCCACCAATCCCTAGGAAAGGTGGCGGTCGGGTAACTTAGGTTAGTGGAGGTAGTCCAAGTGACCTATCTTCCCCCGGTTTTTCTTAGACTAATAGAGATAACTGTTGTGTGATGCATTATCCTGTTGGAATTTGAACTTCCAGCCATTTTTCTGGGGGAGGGGAGGGGAGGGGGTTAGGTTAGTGGAGGTAGCCCAGTTGTCCTATCTTCCTGCCAAAATCCGCCATCTTGGGTCACATCATGCACTGTTGCCAAGTCTACACGCCGCCATCTTGGATGACGTCATCGCCGCCATCTTGTATACATCTGGCAAGAATGGAGAGTGGGGTGACACGAAGGTTGTCCCACTACTGATGCGATAGCACCATAAAGTTCCTTACCTACAGACTGGAAAATTGCTGAAGTCACACCAATACCCAAAAAAGTAATTAGGAGTAATCTGCTTAATTATAGGCCCGTATCACTAAAGTCGATTTGCATTAGGGTTTTGGAACATATACTGTATTTGAACATTATGAATTACCTCGAAGAAAACGATTTATTGTCACATAGTCGGCACGGATTCAGGAAACATCGTTCTTGTGAACCACAACTAGCTCTTTATACTCATTAAGTAATGAGCGCTATCGACAAATTGATTCCATATTTTTAGATTTTCAGAAGGCTTTCGACACCGTTCCTCACAAACGTCATCTAACGTAACTGCGTACCTATGAAATATCACCTCAGTTGTGCAACTGGATTCGTGATTTGCTGTCAGAAAGGTCACAGTTCGTAGTAATAGACGGAAAGTCGTCGAGTAAAACAGAAGTAATGTGCGGCGTTCCCCAAGGAAGTGTTATAGGCCCTCTATTGTTCCTGATCTATATTAACGACATAGGAGACAATCTGAGTAGCCCTCTTAGATTGTTTGCAGATGATGCTGTCATTTACCGCCTCGTAAAGTCATCAGATGACCAAAACGAATTGCAAAATGATTTAGATAAGATGTCTGTGTGGTGCGAAAAGTGGCAATTGACCCTGAATAAAGGAAAGTGTGAAGTTATTCATCTGAGTACTAAAAGACATCCGCTAAATTTCGATTACGTGATAAGTCACACAAATCTGAAGATTGTAAATTCAACTAAATACTTAGGGATTACAATTACAAATAACCTAAATTGGAACGATCACAGAGATAATGTTGTGAGTAGAGCAAACCAAAGACTGCGAGTCATTGGCAGAACACTTAGAAGGTGCAACAGATCTACTACAGAGACTGCTTACACCACACTTGTCCGCCCCATTCTGGAGTATTTCTGTGCGGTGTGGGAGCAGCATCAGGTGGGACTGATGGATGGCATCGAGAAAGTTCAAAGAAGGGCAGCTCGTTTTGTATTATCGCGAAATAGGGCAGACAGTGCCATAGACCAGATACGTGAATTGGAGTGGCAACCATTAAAACAAAGGCGCCTTTTGTTGCGACGGGATCTTCTCATGACATTTCAATCACCAGCTTTCTCCTCCGATTGCAAGAACATTCTGTTGGCACCTACCTACATAGGGAGAAAGGACCATCACGATAAAATACATCAGGGCTCGCACAGAAAAGTTTAAGTGCTTGTTTTTCCCGCGCGCCGCTCGAGAGTGGAACGGTACAGACAGCTTGAAGGTGGTTCATTGAACCCTCTGCCAGACACTTAATTGTGAACAGGAGAGTAATTACGTAAATGTAGAAGTGATTGTATCATTTCTACTGTTGTTCTAGCAGTAGAGCAGCAGCACTGGAAGCTGAAAGTCCCCATTAAGTGGAAGAGCTTGTGCAACCATCATGTAAGTACATCTCCAAATTCTGTGTGGTGGTTTACATGTTCACAAGACAGCTCCTGACGAATTTTGATCGTAACAGGTGTTTATAAAACTTTTAATATCGCTGTTTCAGCACTAGAGCAGCAACTGATGGACACTGAGCTGCTGCTGGAGTCTGAAATGCAGCAAGAAAGTGAGTATAATTGTAATATATTGCTGTTAGACTTTTTTTTTTTCATTGCATACAGTTGTTGTAGATGTTGCTACTGATCAAGAGGAAAATGCATCGAGAATGATGACCAGGTGTCATCACTTCCATCTGATATGAACTTTTTACTTATTTATTTAATTTTTTTGTAGTTGCGTACAATCAATATCTCGCTGCAGTCAAATTCAGTACGAATTTTTTGTTGTTGTTTCTAATAATCAATATCTTGTTGTAGACGACTTTCGTGAGATGGATCGATGGCTCCACAACAACAACAATACCGGCGAGGGTGAGTTGCCTGAGTGGAAACGTGAGATGGTGGCTGCTGAAAAGCGGTGCGATCTCTCCCTCCTGGAACAGGAGATGGAGATACCTGACTGGGCGGGAGAACTACCAGAAAGATCGACTGGACTGCTCATTCCTGGGACCCAGAGTGTAAAAGGTGATTATAATGTGACTGTCATTGTTAAAGCATACAATTATTATTCTGAAATGCTGATGTACTTAATTGTCATTGATTACAGTATAGATTTAAAAAAATCTTGTGCGTTCTGTTTAATTTTTTTTCCGTCATTTGAATGTTTCAGAGGTGACACCAATGCCGCCACGACAAGCGCTTGTTGTGGCACATGCACCGAGTAGTGGTTGTGGGGGCAGGTGTCAAACATACACCCGAGCGGCGTGCACCGCTGTGCAAAGCGCCGCTCGTTGCCACGCGAGAGGCGGCCACGGCTGCTGCAATGCCGGCCCCCGCAACATCGCATACCCTCTGGCATCCGTGGGTGGTTCAGTCAGAGCAACGATCTCCCACCCGCCAGGCTGGTGATGGTGAAGGCTCAAATATGAAGCAACATCAACGAGCGCCATCGCCACAGCCTGGATGCTCCCACAGGAGCTTACCGCCACCGTCTCCTCCTACTTACGCTCCGGCTGCTCGCCCTCGCCAGCATACCCCTCGACGCATACCCCTCCCCCCTGAAGGCGCCTCCTCTCCGGGTGGATGCAGTCGGCTCCTAGCTGTAGTATTAATGATAATGAACCTGTAGCTAGCGGTAGTGCTCTATCCCGTCTTGATAGTAAAGGACATCAGATTAGCGGCGTTATGACCCCTCTAGAATACTCGGCAGTTGCTAGGGCGTTTGGGGGACGTATCTCGTATACTAGAATTGAGAATTCGGCTGAGAGGTATCGTGACCCAGTCAGGTTTCTAGAAGCATGCCTCCTGGTGCTGGAGACAGAGCTCCTCAAAGTCCTAGATGTTCCAAGATACAATGCCATTAAATGTAATGCAGTACTCTGCTGCGAGTTGACTCATCCACCCAAACAGCAGGATGCTGCTGAGGAGAAAACCTTACACTACATCTGGGGTGATAATGGAGCTATATCTCAGAGTACATAAATCGACGAGTGGTATCGTGAATCCACCTTGGGTGCTATACTGGCCCAGTTCCCCGAGATGGAACTAAGAGGGTTAGATAAAGCGCTCAGCCAAATACCACACCTCGACATCCATATTCATGTCTACGATCCGTTAAATTTAGGACCCAGTTATATCAAACTCCCTGAGGATATTAAGAAGAAGCAGAGTTGCATTAATGTTCAAAATGAAAAAGATAACGCTTGTTTTGCATGATGAATTCTGGCTTGTGAGAGAAATTACCATTGCAGATACAATCCCAAACGCACAACAACATACATTGTACGAAAGAATAAAATCCCAGGAGGTTATAATTTTGATGGTATCATGTTCCCTAAAAAGATTCAGGAGATACCAAAATTTCAGGCACAAAATCCTGGATATCGGTTCACACTTATGGCCTGAAGAAAAACCAGAAAAGCAAGCCAGATGAGGAGGATAAGCATACTATAGTTGGACCACTCCATTTTTCGAAATATGCAGGTGAGCGTGATCTTCGTGTAAACATGCTGCTCTTCTCTGAAGGTGATAATCAGCATTACGTATGGACCAAAGACATGACCTGCCTCCTTTACAGGCAATTGTCGAAACATGTACACAAAAAACACATTTGCTTCAAGTGTCTAAATACCTTTCCAGAAGAAAAGTATTTGAAAAGACATCTGGAGGACTGTGAATCCAAGGAACCGGTATGTGTTGTAAGGTCTACAGAAGGAAAAAAGTTCATTAAATTCAAGAATGCACGCCACCAGGAACAATGTCCATTTGTTGTATATGCAAACTTCGAATGCCTCCTTGTCCCTATCACACGCTTTGAAGGGAATCCCTTAGCCTCACATACCATATTCACGCCAAAACGCGTACCGTATGCGGCAGCGTACCAAATTGTATGTTCATATGATTCAAGTCTTAACCGCTATGAATCTTATGCCGAGGATAACTCTGTGGTATGGATGCTCACTGAGCTTGAAAAACTCTCATGGGATGTTGATAGGCTTTACACCACCAGCATCCCCATGACCGAATGTGAGGAGGAAAAAAATTATACAATGGTGTGGTTAACTGTCATATCTGCAGGCTGTCATTAGATAGAAAAGCTGAAACTTCCCGTAGATATCATTGTTATTTCATGTGGAAGTTCCGCGGTGCAGATCACAACACATGCAATTTGAAGTATCAGTTACCATGACACATACCCGTTTTCTTCCATAATTTAAGTGGGTATGACACTCACTTTCTAATTGAGCAATTGGTTAATTCCGGTTGTGAGAAAAATCAGGTCAGTGTCCTGACTGAGAGTGTTGAGAAGGATACTTCATTCTCCAAACGAATGACGCCAAAAATTACTCTCCTCTTCCTTGACACGCTACGTTTTAGGCAGGCCCCACTCCAGAAGCTCGTTGGAACTCTACTTTCGGAGGATACGCATATCACCCGATCTGCATACCCCGATGAGGAAAATTTTCAGCTTCTCACTCGGAAAGGAGTTTTCCCTCAGGAATATGTGAATAGTACGGCGAACTCGACAAAAGCAGGCTACCCAACATTTTTTTTTTTCCGGTGTTGTTCGTTGCGTTTGGTCTGGGTGGGTTTCACAAGGCATCCGTTCAAGTTGATCGTTGATTCCTTTATGCAGCTTTTTTTTATTGCAGACTTTGCCAGTGTGTCCATAGATATGCCAAAGCAAATAATCCACGTATGGGTGCGGGGTTCAATGAATCCCTCGATGCAAGTTATATTCTATATTTGGATGTGAATAACTTATACGGGCATGCCACGATGCAGCCATTGCCGGTTGGTGGGTTTCAGTGGGTGTCCAAAAACGAATTAGAGGGATTAGGTGGAAAAATATTGGGTCTGGCAGCTGATCCTGATACAGGGTATGAATAATTCCACTTTCAGTAAAACCATGCAGAATTTAAAAAATGAACGCGATATTTTTATTAGGACCGAATGGGATGGGCCGTGAGGCGTAAGAAAGTTCATCGCCAGACCTAATTTTAAGCCAGTCGCAATTTTGAATGAGAACTTTGCTGCTGTGGAGATGTCGAACGTTTCAGTAGAGTTTACAAAACCAATATATTTGAGTATGTGTATACTGGACATCTCCAAACTCCACATATACCGCTTCTACTATGAGTTTGCTAAAACTCATTTCGTGCAACCAAAGTTACTTTATATGGATACAGATAGTTTCATCTACTGGGTGAAGAGTTGCAATCCATATGAAGTAATTAGGTGTCACGGCAATGAACTAGGCACATTGAGATATGCAGCCGATGATCCTTACAGTATTGTTCCTCAAAACAAGAAGGTTATCGGCTTAATGAAAGATGAGGCGGATGAATTGCCAATTATGGGGTTTGTGGTTCTAAGATCCAAAATGTATGCATATCGTACAATAGATGGAGCCACCCAGACGCAGTCTATGGGTGTGGGACTTGTGGCATCACATGTCCTAGTGGTCGAAGATTACTTGCAATTTTAAGTGTGAGTTCCACCCAGTTACCGCGCAGGGTAGCCGTGCAGTCTGAGGCGTCTTGTCACAGTTGCCCCCGTCAGAGGTTCAAGTCCTCTCTCGGGCATGCGTGTATGTGTTGTCCTTAGCGTAAGTCAGTTTAAGTTAGATTAAGTAGTGCGTAAGCCTACGGACCGATGACCTCAGCAATTTGGTCCCACAGTCCTTACCACAAATTTCCATTTCCTTTTTCTCAACCCTGTTCATTTTAGTGCAGCTGTTTGGGATGGACATTTTAAGATCATCCGCTTCATTTTATTATTAAATTCTTTCACCTACTTGAGGTGGAAAATGTTTAGAGCCACCCAGTTAAAAGTATAAATTAAATCTTCTGTTTGGGTGGAATTTCACTTGTAACAGTATTAGTGTAAGAGAAACTATATACCTCTGCAATAGCTGTAAACAGTACTGTTATGTAAAGTACAAAAAAATTTTTCGATTAGTGCTATTATTTTCAAAAACCAAGAAATGTGAATTTAAGAGCAGTATTACTTCGTGTATTGTAAACAACAAGATTTGTGCATGTAAAGCTGTGCGAGTATTTATGTTTGAATAAAAAATTGTTATGCCTTACCATACGTCTTTGTTGTAATTTCATAAATCCCCACCCTCACAAACGTATATAAAGGCATGCAAGACGCACAACATATTAGTTTATAACAAGAGGGAAGTGACGTTTAAGATGGAGGAAAAGAAAAAATACGAGTATGTAATGATTGCATGGAATTTCGCCTATCGTGCTGCACGTATAGGTTTTTGGGAACAGCCGGCGCGTGATCGTGTCCACTTCCAAAGACGTACAGCAAACATGGCTAAAATTATATCTCCTATGCTTGAACAAAGCCATAGTCATAGGATCTGGGCAAAGCTACAAACTGTCTGAGTAGGAGCTAGGTAGAAAGAAAGAAAAACACAGAATGTGGGGTAAAAAATTCATTTAGTTTCATTAACCCAACTTAAAAGTAATTTTACATTTTCATAAGCAGACACAACACAATTTTTACACACGTTCTTCTTCTTGAGCTTATGGGTAGCAGGACACCCGTAGAATTCCAGGTCTTGAATAGATGAAAACTTGGAAGATTCGCTGCATCCATGCGATCTTCTCCTCGCCTTTCACGTAGATGGTGGTCTCAGGATGATCGAATATTCGAAGTGACGTCATCATTTCTTTATTAGGTATACCAGGATCGTCCCAGTGGAGTTCATGAAAGAAATATGTTAGCCACTTTGCGATCCTCCGTGTTTTAGCACAGTTCACATCACTGAAAGGCTTCGGTGATGCTATTCTTGCTGAGAATGTCTCTATTATACCAGCACCTTTTATGTGTGCTATGAGTGCAACATCTTTAAATATGAATTGTCTACACTCATCATCATAGAAACCTTGAATGTCGGCAACGACGTTCACACTACAAGTTGTCATTGTGAAATGCTCTGGGCATGCCACAGCACTTGGTCACTTATACAGCACGCTGCACAACATCAATAAGTGGGCAATAGTTAATCACACGGTCATGTAGAACTACAGCATAGACTGCAGTGTGTTCTGGGAAATTTTATGAAGATTCAAATTCGATTCGTATATCTATTGGTACTGATTTAATTATCTCATTCTGCTTAGAACAGTCTATCAGCATGATTTTTCCTAGCTCCTCGAATTTCCGTAAACTGAGTAGGCATCCTTTCTCTTCAACATCTTCACAATAAGAAGCACGGAACATTGCATACATGGCAAATGCTAGACTGTATACATTCTGAGCTCACTGTAGCAGTAAATTGAGATACGGATAGAATTCGGAATTCAAGTAGACACTGGCATTAGTTGAATTACAGTTGTCAAATATGATGAAATTATTTGCTAAATTCTCCCTTCTATTGGTCTGGAATGCAAGTACTGTATAATGAATCGTGGTATTTCCAGATGCACCGAGGTTTTAATAGCCCATGTTTGTCTGTTCGCGGTCGGCAGCAGTAGGTACTCAAAAATCTCTCATTAGCTGAAAGTTAATGGCAGATACGTACCTGTATTCAGAACTTTTAAAATCTTCAAATACTCCTTATCTGCCACAGTGTGTGCGGCATTTTCCATATAATTTTATTGATGATCTGATTCTCCTCTTGAGCTCCTTGAATGTATGAGTTGCTATCCGTTGCGCTCTGTACCAGAATAAGCTCCTGTTTAGCATTCATAATAATTCGCTGCATGTCCTCAAAGTACCCCATAAGCATTTTTAGAGGTATGCATGCAGTAAATCGGCAGTACTTTCTGCTATTCTGCCCGGTGGCTCGTCTATGAAACATCCTGCATTTTCTAATCCTTTCAAATCCGAGGGTGATGATGAGACATATGATTTAAGGGTTGATGCTATGGCAACTTTACGTGTACGATCAATCTCTGGCCCATTAAGTTCATTTCGTATTTCCTGGAACAGGAATGCCAAAGCATTACGTGTAAGCCTTGATCCCGCTGTATGACTACCATCCATTTTCTTAAAGGACTCATCGAAATATACGAAACTCTTACATGGAAGAGTTAAAGCGTCTTGATGCTGAATGACAATCCTAATGTCATCGTTCTTGTTAAATGTCGCTAAAGGATAAGGTTTATCCGAGAAGTATTCCTGGCGTATGATTCGCTCACCATATTCCACTGGGTGAGATATATTGAGCGACGACGTCATTGCGAGGTATAAAGCCTACTGATTTAAGAAACTTGTAGTTTGCACCTTGGTGTTCTGCTGCGAAGTGCTATGCTGTGCGCTGTGTGCCCTGGTTTTATACCTTACACCCATCTTGTCTTAGATGTAGTCGTACAATGATTTCCTCACCACGAAAGTCAACAAGTTGGTTATTTTGATCCATAATACGCAGCTCCAGATAGTCCATTGTCTGAACCGTCACTGCAAGGGATATAGCGTTGGTAGGAGTCTCAAGAATCGTATACCCTGTTCCAACTGATGGGAAGAATCCTTAACTGCCGGCCGCGGTGGTCTAGCGGTTCTAGGCGCTCAGTCCAGAACCGCGAGACTGCTACGGTCGCAGGTTCGAATCCTGCCTCGGGCATGGATGTGTGTGATGTCCTTAGGTTAGTTAGGTTTAAGTAGTTCTAAGTTGTAGGGGACTGATGACCACAGATGTTAAGTCCCATAGTGCTCAGAGCCATTTGAACCATTTGAAATCCTTAAATTGAATGAACCATTCTATCATTGAGATATGAGTTCGTTGCAACGTTACACTCCACACGGATTGTACGGACAGGGAGAATATCCACTGTCTGATCAGATTTGTAAAATTTATTGGGATCCGTTCTCAAAACCTGTCCCTTTGTGAAACCCAGTAGTGGATCTATTGAACCTTTCTGCTTAAATTCAATCGATGCATTCAACGTCCTTATTTCAGATTTAAATGTACTGATGTTTACACGGAGCTCAATCCCTTTTACAGACTGTTTTAAAACCTCGTTTAAATCGTCAATATCGATGGCACCAGGTTCAATTTCCACAAATTCGTTTTTACCATTAGTTTCCAGATGCATTTTATTGTTAGCCTCTGTAATATTTGGGATGGTGTTGTATGTCTCCAGTCCAATCAGTGCGATGCTCCAATCTCCAACGCTTAAATCAACTGGTGCGAAGCATTTCGCACGTAGTTTAGACGATCGTTCTTTTAAAGTCAGAGTCTACGACATTGCATCTAAACATCGACTGGTGAATAGGTGCTTCATAGCCGTCCTTAAATATCATTTGTAAACGTCAGGAGGAACATGATGCATAGTTGACCACACAGGAATGCATTAAAGTCATGGAATCGTCGAAAATTGTAAAAAATGGCTCTGAGCACTATGGGACTTAACATCTATGGTCATCAGTCCCCTAGAACTTAGAACTACTTAAACCTAACTAACCTAAGGACAGCACACAACACCCAATCATCACGAGGCAGAGAAAATCCCTGACCCCGCCGGGAATCGAACCGGGGAACCCGGGCGCGGGAAGCGCGAAAATTGTAGAACACATGTCTTCTGCCTGCGAAGTATCGTTGTAATTCTTCTGGGGGTTGCAGGTAGCCGAACTAATCGAAATATTAGACGTCATTTGTATTTATTTTTTTTAAATAAATGCTACCCAGTGAGTTGGCAGGTACTCCTGCTTCATTCAGATTCACAATTCCGCATTCTCCTGATTTCCACATACTCTTCGGTAATGTATTCCGCATAAACACACCTCGGAATCCCAGAATGTTGAATTTCTTCGTAACAAACATAAGCAGATCTGTATTTGTAAGCACCCTGTCTGGTAGGACTGCTAGGGGGAATTTTTTTGATTATGAAGAGACCTAGTCCTTTCTTGTATGGTTCCAAGTATAACCATTTCCGATGGCTGCTGCCTCCATCATGCGGTTATGTCTTCTTGCCTCCTGCAGTTGCTCCTGAGTGTTTTGTCCATTCTTGACTGTCCTGACAATTGCCGCAGCACCCCCAGCAGTGAACCCACTGCTGAGGGACCGGCTAGGGCAGGAATGAGGAAGGGAGTAATTCCGCCCGACGTCTTGGGTACTGGTAGAACCCTGGGTGGTTTACTCGATATTTTTTCTTTCTCCTTTCTGCTTCAGGGCGCTTTTAGCTGCATGCGCCGCTGTCAGGATACAGTTTTTCATGCACTCTGCTTCCTTATTAGGGCCCTATGTGCAGCGCTCATAACTTCTTCACACCCAAACCCAACTTAACTTTACCACGCATAGTTTTTTTTTTTTTTCAACTGCAAATGCTGCAGTCCGTTGACCTATACCAATGTCCCTTCTCGCAGTATTGCCTTAGTTTTATCAGCTAAAATTCGATCGGCCGTGTGACGATCTTTCTTTGCTGGGTAAGCGATGTCCAGTTCCATACACGCTTCGTCGAGTACATTTACCCACTTTCACCGCGTGCGAACAGTTTTTTACGTTTTTTTCCAGGTCCACAGTAGTTATATCCAGGAGTGTGTAATTCGACTGATAATTTGGCGAGAATTCCGCCTCCTCCTCTAATGCGTCTCCTATCACGCTTGTGGTCTGCGCTGCCTGTTATGTAACAAATCGTTAGCGTCAATCCAGGTGTTTTGTGATGCGGTAAAACCAAGCCGCTCTATTCCCTCGACGCTGTATGACCTCAACGAGATACACACCTGGTTCCGAGCTTTTCTGTAACTCTTGTGTGTTAAGGCATCCTGCTATTTCAGTACCACTGCTGTCCTTTAAGAGGTAGGTTCCATGATTCGTTCCCTGCACTTCGGAAACTGTGAATATCCTGGTTTACCAGTTTGTCATACTGTATGTGAATTCTCAAATACTGTCTTGTCTTTTAAAATCCGTACTAAATCACCTACATTAAATAGCCTGTTTGCGCGGGTCTAACATTTTAATGCGATTGTATACTGTATCTAGAAGTCTATTATCACGAACAGCGATTGGTCTCATTTTTATTGTGCGATGTTTGGTTCGATTATACTGTGCTATTATTTATGGGAGGATATCGGTCCACATGTGTGAGCCACGAAGATTGAATTGCATCCACATTTGGCTTTTCACTGTTCTGTTCAGACGTTCCACGATACTCGCCTTCAGGTGGGTGAACGTCGAGTAGTGATGTATTCCATACCGCTCCATGACAGTCTTGAAATATCTATGGTAAAACTCACCACCGTGATCTGCTTGAAGGTTGTCTGGGCTTCGATTCGAGCCCGTCTGCAACAATCCATCAAACACATGCACGACTACCTTCCCTGTTTTCGCTATCACGGATAACAACCAGGCGTATTTAGAATAAGTATCAATGACCATTAAAATAAATTTGAATCCGTTATTCACACGTGAATATTCCCTCATGGCGACATGATCTGCCTGCCACAGGTCGTCCAGACCTTTAATCATAACATGCCTTCGACGGTATGTTTTGCGTGCTGGTTTCTGCAGTTCTCGAACTACAGTCTCCATGCTTACTCGACGATGCTTCTCTGTCTAAGCTCAGAAATTATTGAAACAACTTCATTGGAATGAGCTGTACACTGTTACCAGCGGCAGCTGATGCCATAAGCAGTCGTAGTTGGTCCATTAGCTCATTGGGGTCGTTGTAATATATATACTTAGATTAGAGATTAGATTCAGTTTTCGTTCCATAGACCTAACAAATGAGATGATTCTCGTGGGTGTGGAACATGTCAGAAAGTATAGCATAAAAACATAAAACATTTCAATATAATACTTACTACCCTGATCATTTGTCAGGAGATTGTCGAAATGAGTGAAATGCAATGCGTTAAACTGGAAGAGCTAATATTTACAGAATTAACACGCTGTCAGAATGAAACATTGTTATGCACTATTAATAAATTATCATACACAAACTACTTAATCTTGACTGTTGTGACCAAGCGCTGTCAAAATTGAGATCTTACAGACATTTTTACTTAAGCTGGCTTGACAGTTTCTGTTAAGATATTCGTCTATAGAGTAGAAGGAATTGCATATCAAGAAGTCTTTCAAACTCTCTTTAAACCGTGCTTTATCTCAAACAACGTTTTAATGGTTTCTCTTTATCAGAACCCTTAAGAAATCCAAACTGCGACTTCGACAATATATTATTTGCAGTCAGATGCTTAAGGAGACACTTGAACACAACCTTTTCAAATATTTTTGAGAAAGCCGGCAAATGTGAAATTGGTCGACAGTTTGAAGGTATCTATTTATCCCCCTTCTTGTAAAGAGGCTTAACATCAGCATATTTTAGCCAGCCTGGAAACGTTCTGCTAATAAGAGATTGATTATACAAATAACTTAGGATAGAACTCAACTCGTGTATGCACTCTTTGATTAACTTCATTGATATGTTATCATACCCAATGGAATACTAATATTTTAAGGATTTTGTGATGGATGCTACTTCTTTGGGAGATGTGAGTATCATTTGCATTTTACTGGAGTTACTTTTAAAGCCTGGTCTCAGATACTCCATTCCACTGTTTGCAGAACCAGATAACCCCAAGCTGTCAGTAACAGAAATGAAGTACTTGTTTAAGATGTTTGCAACCCTACATGCACTTGTTACCAAAGTCTCATTTATTTGTAGAGTTATCTGTTCCTCTTCCTTTTTGTTCCTACCTGTCTCTGTCCTCACTATATCCCATACAGTTTTTTTTTCCTGATGTAATTATCTTTTTCTCATAATAAAGCTGCTTCGATTTCTGGATTACTTGCTTCAGTATTTTGATGTATTCTTTGTAATGCATTACAATTCAAACATCAGAGCTGTTCCTAGATAGTAGATACAGTCTCCTTTTTGTTTTTGTCCCACAAGTCAGGAGTATTGTAAACATCTATCCAGTTCATGTCTTAGAGCAATTTCCTGAATTTCTCAATTTTTTGCTTGCTTATTACCCTCCTGTACTCAGATTTAATAATTTTTTTATCCTGACAAGTTGCAACATTTAACACAGGATGCTGCATGTCATGATCAGATAGCCCATCTACTATTGGTTTTGTGGTATGACTTTTTGCCCTCGATTTGTCTACAAAGATATTATCAACAGCAGTCTCAGAGCTTTTACATATCCTAGTAGCAAAGTTTACAGCAGGAACTAAATTGAATTCTGACTGCAATAATTGCTCACTGACATAGCTTCTCAATAAATCCACATGACCAGCAACCACTATTTCCTTGTTTTTTACCATGAGATGGGACAGCAGAGCTTCCAGATTTCTTCTGAGAAGGTTAAAATTTCCTGAAGGTGATCTGTATATACCGACTATTATAAAGGACTTATTATAAAATACTACTTCTGTTGCAGAAGCTTATAAGTGCTGCTCTGGGCAAAATTTATTAACATCAATATTCTTTAAATCAAAAAAATTTCTGACAAATGTAGAAACTCCTGCTTTCCCCATATTTTCTCTACAGAAGTAAGAGGCTAACTTGAATCCTGTAACATTTAACATATGTATACCAATGGTCACATGATGTTCAGAGAGGCAGATTATATCAACTCGTTTGCTCATCTCTAGTTCTTCAACACAAATAAGCAACTCATTAAGCTTACTCCTTAGTCCTCGGATATTCTGATGCTATACCGATAACTGATTTTGTACACTGCCTGGATTACAACTGGATGAACCTAATTTTTCCCTATTTTTAAGTATCTCTAGTTTCAATCAGAGGCTGTCTGCTAGAATTGTGTACATTAAAATTTGCTTTCTGCCTGCCTGTTTTATCAATGTGCATGTCATTTTCAGCCTGTCTCTGAACATCTTTTGTTTCTGCCCTTCCTACCATAAAAAACTGCTGCTCTGTCACTTGTAATCACTGGTACTTTACACTTTACCACATATGACAGTGCCCCCCCCCCCCCCCCCCGTAAGTTATTTGCTGTTAGCCCAGACATTTTTCCCTTCCCTTTCCTGTTGAAGGCTATGCCTAGCATAGTCCCAACTGCTCATAGAGTCAACAGGAACCGCAGTGATATGAGACCCCATATCTGATCCAAGCAGCCATTCCACCTCTAAATTAACTCTCCTAACAGGAGAGTTTAAATGAGGTCAGTGATTGTGCCTCAGAGCAGACACAAGCCCAACACCAGTATATCTCGTTGCTGAAGCTATCTTTACCATATCACTCCTAATTCAATAACTAGGGTTCCTATCTATTTGTTACCTGCCCCACCTGCTATTACCATGGTATCTTTCTTTGGGAAGTCTTTGCAAAGTGAACCTACATCCTCTATCACCTAACCCAGACTTGCACTAGGTTTAAAAAAACTTGTGACCTGGTAACCTGACTCTAGTTCATCCTGCAACAGTTGGCCAACACCTCTACCATGTGAACTACCTAACAACAAAACTTTCTTCTTCTTCTTCACAGCTTTTTCTGACTTCTTACTTTTCAAACACTTTTTGAAAGTTTGTTGTCTCCTGTCTACTCCTACATCTATTTGTGGCTCATTAGTTTCCAACTGTGACAACAGATCAAACCTGTTTTCCACATTCACAACCACACTGTCTGAGAACATCCTATTCCTATTTCTTCTATAACCTGTTGTCACTTCCCACCTCTTTTTTCCCTTCTTCCCACTTAACCTTTCCAGATCTTGTTTCGCTTTATGTAGTTCTGCCTGAAGGGCAGCAATCTTCTCCTCCTATACCACTATCTTCCTGTCTCTGTAGCAAATCCTACACAACCAATGAGCCTTGTTTATTTCCCCCATTCCCACGCCACTACTATCACCCACATGAAAGAAACTGCAACAACCCTCTCACCACACCTCGGAACCAACAATCCTACCACAAGTCATACACTTCTCACTCATGGCAAACAAATTTGAGCTTTAGTCTAAGTTAAAATAACAATAACTTCGTAGACTACTCAATTAATATATTAAATTTCTTTGAAAGTTTAGGCCTAAAGTTCGGATACTAATTCATAACTTCTGGAAAAACAAAAACGATATAACCTGTATTGGTATTGTTTACGTGACGAAACCAAATGCAAACAAAGAACACAGCCTTCACTATATATACTTTTCACTTATTTCGGAACTTTTCACTTCGGCTACTTACTAGAGAATCATAGGGATAGCGTGTAAGAATACACTAACAACATTTAGTTTTACTTTATTGAAATAATCACGTAACTTACAGTATATCACAACGTATCAGTTAGAAGCAATATTTCATTATACATTTCTAGATCTTTAGGTGAATAATTTACAGTTTTTGTGGGTCTTAGGAAAATAAGGTCCAGTAGACCAAGTGTTCTTTGAAACTGTTTATCTCCGATCTGTATTGTTTTTTCATTTAAAGTTCTAGGCTGTGGGCCCAACATGTATGGTTTCTCACCACTGACACCGAATGTTTTGTCTATCCTAGCGTCGCTGTGACGTTAATGAAATCGGCAATAGCGTCGTCGTCGTTGTCGTGGAATTTCGATGGGAGTTCATCGAGAGATTGAGTAGCTGGTTTAAAGGTTTCTCGTAGTGTCTGCTCCCGCTTCTTTTTTTTCTTTTTTTCAGTATAGTTCGTTGCGTTTGGTCTGTGCGGACGTCACATGGCGTCCGTTCAAGTTGATCGTTGATTCCTTTACTCAGTTTTTTTATTACAGAGAACAATCGGCCCTCTGACCGAACACGCTGAGCTACCGTGCCGGCAATTCAAATGCCCTAACTCCAGCAACCTTAACTTCTCGCAAACGGCCTTCCGTCCCTCGATGACTTTATGCTTAGTCGCCATCTGTACTAATCGGACATCTGTGCAGCGTCAGATATTATATATCAGCTCTTCTTCTTCTTATATTGCTCCCCCTTCTCGGTAACAGGTATTTTCCCTTCAGTTAAGTCGCCTATTTTCTTTTCAATTGCGTTAACCAGTTCTCAATAACAGCTATTTCCCCTTCAGTTAAGCCGTTTACTTTCTTCTCGATTGCATTAACCCGATCATTCAGTGCATTGTTCAACCTCATACGGATTTGACAATACGTCTCTGGTTCCTTGCGTACACCTCCAATTTTGTGTTCGAATGTTTGAATTTCCGCGTCGATGCACACCCACTCTGTCAAACTGAGCTCTCGACATGTGTGCGAATTTATCCATGGTGATGTGTATACGGATGTTCTCACCTCTTTGCATGGCTACATACATAGGAAATCCTGAATGTTCCGTCTTTACCTGCCATTATTCAGTTCTTTTGTTTTATCAATAACGAGAAACCCATGCTGTGATTGATTCCAGCAATCTGCACTTATCTTTGCAAAATCATTGAACGACATGTTAGTTCATACGTGAGCCTGGTAAAGGTGTTTTAAATTCAGATTGTCCTGTTTGAATGCTATAATTATGTTTTTATTATTCCTCGCCAGCTGTTTTGGGATTCTGCAATATGTCTTACCCAGATAAAATACGTCAACAGCCATATGGCGACCGTAACAGAAATATCGCCTAATTTGATCTTGGTTTTCCACAGCAACAGCATTAAATATGAACACTGTGTTTGGCTTTGCTTTTTCCGGTGGAGCGATATCACTGTTCTCACTGAATGTCGTGTATGTCACACCATCTGCACCCTGCGGTATCTCCAGTAATATTTGGTATCTGGGCTGAAACAGTGTTTTTGAAAATACACATATATGCTCAAAGTGGACTCCATCCAGATGTGTTAGCAGCGACAAGAGAACATTTGTCTTGCCCCAGTTGTATGGCGCTGCAACTATTGCACGTGTGTTGTTGGGAAGGAGTATGCCATTCTTCTTCCTCTTCTTCTGGTCTTCTTGCACGCCGTCACAGCTCCAGTCACTTAACAACAAATTCTTGATGCTTCACCTATCCTGCCATGATGCCTACTACGTCAGGTACTGGCGTGCAAAGGATTTTTAAAGAAAATAACGAATACTATGCCCTTCCATGACACCGACCATTTCAGGTACTGGCGTGTTATGGGCTTTTATGGAGAATTTAGTTACATGACGCAATTTTGAGCTGTTGCATGTTTCCAGTGAAAATACTGGGGCAATAGTTTTGGAACTTGCAATATAGCAAGAGGTCATAAATAAAAAAGCACATACTTGGTTGTATACATTTTTTTATTCAGTAATCATACACAGGATCCTCTACATCAACTGGTTCTTCCTTTATCTTAACGCCAGCACAGAATATAGAAAATAAATTCTTCTTGTAAGCACAGAATTCAGCATATATTTCTCTCAAACTTATTGGCAATACATTAGTTTTCACTGGCACCAATCTGACCCATTGTTCGAAGTCGTCTACATGCACAATGTTCATACTTAGATACACAGCAATGTCTCCATACACAGCTTTAACACAAGGCAGCCGTCTGTTCAGTCTTTACGTTATTGTCTGTGGTTGCTTCTATACCAATTTGTAAACGTTTCGAACCACTAGCGGTTAAATTACACATTGAAGAGAAGAATAGTGGTGCACAGGGTATCTTCTCATCCACTACATCCTCACTTTGTCCATGCAGTATCACTGAAATATTCTGCGATTGCGCGTATTATGGAGGCCAGTATCGACCTGCGTCATGCTGATTAAGACCCCCTGTGCACTTCAGTGAGTCAGGGGCTGGTTGGGTGTTTTCAACCGACAATAGCAGCTAACTGTCCTGCTCCATCAAGCTGAGCAGATGCGCCACTGCTGCGGATCCCGACGGGCTGGGACATACCGCTGCAGCAGTCCCTGAGAGGCTGGAGGACGTCGCATCCACTGATAAGCAAAGAATAAAAACCATTACAAGCGATGATAGAAGTACAAGGACCCTCGCATGGCAGTAAACATAGACATTATGCAGGGGGTACTTACTCTTCCGTGGCTTCTTCCTGTTCTGTTGCTGCTGTGGCTGGATGGTGCTGGACCATCTCGACTGGCGCTTGATTCTGAGTGAGTGAGTAACTGACTGGCTGCAACTGAGGTTGCAGAGCTGTTGGGCCCGACTTATTGCCCCATTGTGATCGGTGCTGCGTTCCTGTTGGCTACTGTCAATTTCAAGCGCCTCTGGTCGTATAATTGTGTCGTTAGGGGGTGTAATTGGGCTCCCTTCCAGGAGGACCAGGGTTCGAGTCCCTTAAAGGGTACCACCATTTTTAATTTCCCGCCAATTGCCGGGTGGCGGGGAGGGAGGGGGGCATGTCGGCACAGCGCTGGAACAAAGAAATTCCTACCAAAACTCCAAATTCCCACCAAAATTCAAAATTCCATTCAATAGAATAGATTGGGGAAGGGGATGGTGGAGAGGGGGAGGGGACTGGGGCCCATGTACATGTTGAGAAAAACACATGAAGTCTGGGGGTAGGTGAGTTTAGGAGTGCGGGTTGGGGTGGGTGTGGTTGGGGATGGTCAGGGCGGGGGAGGGGGCGTGATTATTTGATAAATTTAATTAATTTGCATATCAGTTTGATATCAGAAGTGTCCTGGTGCGCCGGCCGGAGTGGCCGTGCGGTTCTAGACGCTACAGTCTGGAGCCGAGCGACCGCTACGGTCGCAGGTTCGTATCCTGCCTCGGGCATGGATGTGTGTGATGTCCTTAGGTTAGTTAGGTTTAATTAGTTCTAAGTTCTAGGCGACTGATGACCTCAGAAGTTAAGTCGCATAGTGCTCAGAGCCATTTGAACCATTTGTCCTGGTGCCACTATCTTCCTACGACTACATATGTGGACCTCGATCACAGACATATGGAATTCACCAGTATTCCAAGTACCACTATAGGGGAGTACCCTGTAGGTAGTCTCTATAAGATAGAAAAAAAGACCATCTACTGCAGAAAGAGATGGTGCTGTCATCGACTCAGTGATAGAAGTCATTATTTAGTATTTCAAGAAACAAAAGGAAGAGGAAAGCAGACACAACGTTTTAAGGCAATCAGTAGCTACCAAAATGTGAGACATTTCTGACGTCCACAGCTCGTGGTCGTGCGGTAGCATTCTCGCTTCCCGCGCCCGGGTTCCCGTGTTCGATTCCCGGCGGGGTCAGGGATTTTCTCTGCCTCGTGATGACTGGGTGTTGTGTGATGTCCTTAGGTTAGTTAGGTTTAAGTAGTTCTAAGTTCTAGGAGACTGATGACCATAGACGTTAAGTCCCATAGTGCTCAGAGCCACATTTCTGATTTAAAACAAAAACATGTAGCAGAAAAATCAATTAATAACGCTTTACTCATGGTGTAAATGGGTTGCTTAACACCCACCCGTGAGTCCTACCAAGCAGTTGAAACTGTCGACAGCAATGACTCAACACTTGCATTATTCATAACAGATTTTACTGATGCTCAATCTGTATATTAATCGCCGTTTCGTATTTCTGTGCGTTATTTACTTACAAATAAAAGAGTTCATGTGAAAAAAGCGTTTGACCCTCCTTTAAGAAATTATTTTTGAGCACCTCGTGGATAGCGTGGCAGGTTTCATCCACTGAAATTATAGATGTGTATTTGAGGTCTTCATAACACATTCCTGTCGCGAGAAATCAGAATGTTGCTAATAGTCTTTCATGTGATGTTATAGCCTCCCTCATAAACATGTCCTGCTTTTTAATCACAGGCATAACGAGTGACGTGGTTCAAATAGGTTTCTTCATTCAGCCTGAGATAATCACGAGTACAGGACTAGACCTTCAGTTCACTAACAAGGGAACCTCCCCATCGCACCCCCCTCAGATTTAGTTATAAGTTGGCACAGTGGATAGGCCTTGATAAACTGAACACAGATCAATTGAGAAAACAGGAAGAAGTTGTGTGGAACTGTGAAAAAACAAGCAAAATATACAAACTGAGTAGTCCATGGGCGACATAGGCAACATCATGGACAATATGAGCTCAGGAATGCCGTGGTCCCGTGGTAGCGTGAGCTGCTCGAGAACAAGAGATCCTTGGTTCAAGTCTTCCCTCGAGAGAAAATTTTACTTTCTTTATTTTTGCATAGTTATTATCTGTCCGTTCTTTCATTGACGTCTCTGTTCACTGTAATAAGTTTAGTGTCTGTGTTTTACGACCGCATCGCAAAACCGTGCGATTAGTAGACGAAAGGATGTGCCTCTCCAATGGGAACCGAAAACATTTGATCGCAAGGTCATAGGGCAACCGATTCCTCCACAGGAAAACACATCTGATATATTCTATACGACACTGGTGACGGCATGTGCGTCACATGACAGGAATATGTTGTCGACCCACCTAACTTGTACACTTGGCGAATGGGTAAAAAGATTCTTCTACCTTGCCCGATTTAGGTTTTCTTGTGGATGTCATAATCACTCCCAAAAAAGTGATGAAAACATAAGAGTTTGTCACATAAACTGAAAATAAAAAATTAAACTTTTCACTCGATGGAAGATTTAAACCAAAGACCTTTCGTTCCGCAGCTGCTCACGTTACCACGAGACCACGGCGCTCCTGAGCTCACGTTCTCCTTTATGTTGCCTATCTTCCGCATGGACTACTCAGTTTGTATATTTTGCTTATTTTTTGACAGTTCCACACAACTTCTTCCTGTTTTCTCAATTGATCTGTGTTCAGTTTATCAAGGCCTATCCACTGTGCCAACTTATAACTAAATCTGAGGGGGGTGCGATGGGGAGATTCCCTTGTAAGTAAATTAATATAGGGATATGATTTTCGTTTCTTTAATCACTCTTTACTCCACATATGACGTCTTCTTTTTTGTTGTGTTCGTAACACAAGCGAAAAGGCAGTCAAAGACAGCACGTCGTAGTTTGATTTCTGGTAAACAACCTGATGCCTGTACAAACCGTATGGAGACGAGAGGAATTTTTGCATGCGTGCTTGTCGAGCACAGAATTTATTTGTAACGACCTTGAGGCATGAGCATCCACAGAATGTTAGCGGGGGCAAATTTTAAAACTTATAACTTATTCGGCGAGTTTGAAAACGTGTCTTATCCCAAGAACTAAATTTAATAAGTACACAAAGCTTATTGTATCTGAAACGACTGATGGTTACCTACACAGTAAATTTTAGGTAAGCTACTTCGGTACCTAAATAGTAAGTATATTTCAATACTACATGCAAATAAAATCTTTTTATGTTTTAATCTGAAGATGGGTGTCATCTTTTTCATTCAATGATCTGAAATTACATCATCACAAGATTAAATAAAAGGCATCCAACGAGTTTCGAAACAAAGCTATAAAATATTTACAAAAATAATTTATTCATACTCCTATAATGTTAGGTTGAAACCGAAAATTAAAGATCGGAAATAAAAAAGAATGGTTAAGTAAATACTGCTAGATATAAACAAAAATGCCGTGTTAATATCCATCGACATGAAACAGGGAAGAAACCATTTTAAAATGTTTATTCAACTTAAATATCTATATCTACATCATACTCCGCAAGCTACCTAATGGTGTGTGGTGGAGGGTAATTTCAGTACCACTATCTGATCCCTCCAACCCTGTTCCACTCGCGAATAGTGTGTGGGAAGAATGATTGTCGGCAAGCCTATGTATTGGCTCTAATTTCTCGAATTTCCTCCTCGTGATCAATACGCGAGATGTATGTGTAGGGAAGTAATATGTTGTCTGACCCCTCCTCAAAAGTACTGTCCCGAAATTTCAATAGTAAATCTCTCCGTGATGCACAACGTCTCTCTTGTAACGTCTGCCAGTGGAGTTTGTTTAGCATCTCCGTAACGCTCTCCCGCCGACTGAACGATCCCGTGACGAAACGCGCTGCTCTTCATTGGATCTTCTCTATCTCGTCTATCAGTCCTACCTGATGGGGATCCCAGATAGATGAACAGTACTCAAGAATCGGGCGAACAAGCGCCTTATAAGACACTTCTTTCGTGGATGAGTTACATTTCCTTAAGATTCTTCCGATGAATTTGAGTCTTGTGTCTGCTTTTCCTGCTGTCTGTTTTATATGGTCATTCCACTTAAGGTTGCTCTGGATAGTTACGCCTTGATATTTTACAGCAGACGCTGTCCCTAGCTGGTTGTCATCAGTAGTGTAGCTGTACAGTAGTGGATTTCTTTTCCAATGAATGCGCAATATGTTACATTTATTTACGTTCAGGGTCAACTGCCAGAGTCTGCACCATTCATTAATTCTCTGCAGCTCGTTCTAAAAATTCTATCTTCTGGCGTTGCTGCTTTGGTATAAACAACAGTATCATCTGCGAATAGCCTTAAAGATCATCCGACGCTTTCTACTAGATCAAAATCAAATGGCTCTGGGACTTAACTTCTGAGGTCATCACTCCCCTAGAACTTAGAACTACTTAAACCTAACTAGCCTAAGGACATCACACACATCCATGCCCGAGGCAGGATTCGAACCTGCGACCGTAGCGGTCGCTCGGTTCCAGACTGTAGCGCCTAGAACCGCTTGGCCCTTCCTGCCGGCTTCTACTAGATCATTTATATATATTGTGAATAGCAACGGTCCTATCACACTTCTTTGTGGCACTCCGGATATTACCTTTACATCTGTCGATTTAATTCCGTTGAGAGCGACGTGTTGAGTTCCATCTGCAAGAAAGCGTTGAATCTAATCGCAGGTCTGCTCTGATACTCCGTAAGATTGTATTTTTTTCATTAAACGGCAATGCGGGACGGTGTCAAATGTGTGATCGCCGCTGTCCACTGCGCTGTGGATCTCATGGAGGAACAGAGCGAGCTGAGTTTCACAGGATCTCTGTTTGCGGAATCCATGTTGATTTTTATAGAGGAGCTGTTCATTTTCCAAGAACGTCATAATATATGAGCATAAAACATGTTCCATAATTCTACAACAGATTGACGTCAACGATATAGGTCTATAATTGTGTGGATCTGTCTTACGGCCTTTCTTAAAAACGGGAATGATCTGCGCTTTTTTCCAGTCGTTAGGTACCTTTCGTTGCTCAAGCGATCTACGATAAATTACAGCTAGAAGGGGAGCAAGTTCTTTCGGATAATCTTTATAGAATCTTATAGGTATCTCATCTGGTCCTGAAGCCTTTCCACTACTAAGGGATTGTAGCTGCTTTTCAATTCCGCAATCGGTTATCTCAATATCTGCCATTTCGATGTTCGCATGACGAGTGAAAGGAGGGACATTGTTACGATCTTCCGCGGTGAAACATTTTCGGAAGACCGGATTCAGTATTTCGGTCTTCTCTCTGTTATCTTCCGTTTCGGTGCCGGTGTGGTCACCGAGAGAATGAATAGATGATTTTGACCCACTTACTGATACAGAATGAATAGATGATTTTGACCCACTTACTGATACCAGCTATAATACTTCGTTAGCTTATAAAACTTCATCTGTTCACGTTAATGTCTTCACTGCATTACTTTTATGATTTCTATTTTTTAATGTCGTCTGGCATACCTTAGCTGAAAAAAAAGTGGTTTTAAAGCTACATTTTAAGCAGGTTAGCGTAAGTGTGGCCCAGGACTAATATAACGAGTGGAAACATAAGATTTCAGTTGTTTATTACAGATAAACTGTACAACGCAGAAGCATATTGCGCATGTCACTGAATAGAGAGGAAGGTTCAAAGTTTTAACACTGCTGCGCTGTTGCTTGTTTGTAACAAGATGGCGACTACACCCCAAGAGAATTAATTTTGTATGTTGGAATTTACGCGAAGTCAATATATTGTTCAAGTACAACGACCATTCCGCCGTCGATTCAGCCAGAAGCTGCCTCTGCATAAGAAAATTTATTACTGGAATACAAAATTCTAGGAATTTTGTTGCATATGTAAACGGAAGAGCACTGGTCGGCCACGCATGTCTGATCAAAATGTCGACGGTGACTGGCATGCGTTCGCACGGAGCCTTCGGAAGTTCACAAGACGCGAGCAGTCGAGAAACTTCAACTTCTCCAGACAACGGTGTGGCGTTTTATGAAACGACGCCTGCAGATGAAACCTTCAAAGTTGCAGTTACTGCCGCATTTGCGTCCCGGCGATCACGAAGGTACGAACAACAAGATCTTGTTCATTGCTTTTGACCTCCCAGGTCACCAGACCTCTCACGTTGCGATTTTTTCCTGTGGGGGTACTGAAAAGATGGAGTTGTAGTCCCACCTATGGCAGCTACTCTTCAGGAGCTGAGAAAGAGAATTTTTGAAGCTGTCGATTCAGTAAATAGGGACCTGTTGATCAGTGTATGAAAAAAAAGGACAACCGTTTTGATGTTTCTAGAGCATCACTTGGTGCTCATGTTGAGTGTATGGTATGTGTATATGTGAACTTAAAACTTTGAACCTTCCTGTATCTAATATCATGAGCCATTTATTTCTATCTGTTGTCTGTAACAAACACTTGAAATATGTTATTTGTTTTTTAATCACCCTGTACGACTAGATACACGTGGGAAACTAACCAAAACCATCCTGAAATTGACCAATTGAATCAGATTTTAGAAACCAAAGGCTGCACCAAATTAACCTAAGTCCTTCCAGTTTACCACATAGTCGCGCAGCATGCCAACTGGAATGCAAAATTCGATGATCTGTGGCCGTGTGTTGGGCTGTGTTGCACTTACAAGCTTTGAGAAGCTCCCAGTCCGGAGAACACGATTTTTCGACGCTGAAACTTCACACATTTCCCCCTATCTTCTAACACAGAAAAAAGCATTTTCTTTTTTCTACTGATGTGCTTGGGATTAAGGATAGATGTACACTCCTACAATACAGCATGGTTGTTTTTTCTGAATGTACTAAATAACTCTGTCGTGTAAAACTTAATGCAGAATCCGGAAGCCATCATGGGATTCCTTTTTGTACAGATAAACTGTAAACTACTCTTGCGATTCCGTTATGCGTAAGTGGTGTGGGGGCGGCGGGGAGGGTACTTCCTTATGGGAACTGTTGCCATGTTTAGGTATCGAGAATTCTCGACGAAATCCGCACGTAAGGATGCTGAGGTTTGTAGAAACCTTTAGGGGCGTAGAAGTGCGACCGTAATCGGAAACCTGTGTTTTATCGAAGAAATAACGAACACATATCGATGTAAGCATACTGAAAGAAAATGTACGCTTGTGTTCCTGAACATATTGTTCTGAATTCTAACTGTATGATATAGCTTCTGTGTAACGCACCAAGACAGGTGATGACACCTGCACATTCTCCTTGTTTAAACCTGACTTTAGTTTTAGTAATTTATTTGTCTGGAATTCATGTTAAAATGTTATAGGATTCTTGAATTCATTCGAAGCAAAAACATAAACATAAATATATTTATACTGGACATACATAGATGTGACTAATGAGAAGACAGACTGCCGGCCCTAACCTTATATCAGGAAGCATCCTGGCATTTGCCTACAGTGATTTAAGAAAACTATGGAAAACATGAATCAGGATGGCTGGTCAGAGCATTGACCTCCATCCAGCCGAATCTGAGGCCAGTGTCTTAACAAATTCATCACCAGCCTAACGCACAATTGTCTTTTGTTTGCACACACTTGGAACACGTTAGCTCAATAATGTGAACACTACATTGTTCATTTAATCTCCAGATATCAGTTGCGATCTGATAGCAACATAGGTACTGTGCACATGGCGAGCAAGTCATTGACTTTCCCTATATGCACATCAAGAAATGCATCTACACATACACTAGGCATTCATACTTTTGTCTTGGATATATTGCCCGGGAATTAAATTAAAAATTGATCCCATACCCCAGTTCTGAGCAAAGTTTTCAGGAGATTTCCCTTGCTTGTGGGGCAAATCCTGCAACTGGAAGTCCCCTTCAAAATGTATTCTGAATTGGCACTCTCTTCGCCCCAGTACAAGCTTGCCTGTTATTTGACTGAAAAGACCCTGCCTCTACAATAGTTCACAATGTAAAGAGCGCACTCTACCTTAAAAAAAGTGTCATCAAGTTAACAACCCAAAGATTGTTTTGAACACCACAGGGTTTTACTAGGCATTGTCCTATTGGACGTGCATGCCATTGCCTTCTTCTGACCTTTGGCGTGACTCTGCATTCAGAGAATGAAAAATATAATAAAAAATATTTCTTACAACAGTACTTCATTATAGAAAAGAAAAAGAATCATGCTGCATTAAGCACAGATTATAAATCTGTAGATTGTGTCATAAACACACATAGTTTAAGGGCTGAATATTAACTATCACGTAACGTGGGAATGAACACAAAAACGCATTGGCAAAAAGAATGTCATCTTCCTGTAATGCTCTAATGGTTCTGTCTTCAGTTTGCAACAGCCAGTGTGGCCTATGTACAGTCAGTTCTTAGCTATGGGATTCTTTTCTGGGGGTCTAAGGCACAAAACATGGACACAGTTTTTAAACTGCATAACAAGGCCGTAAGTAACTGGGAGCAGTGGTCAGACTCATTGTAGAGAACTATTTACGAAAACTGGGTATCCTTACTACACCAAGTTAGTATATCTACAAATCCGTTGTGCAAATCAGGAAAAACATTTGTAAGCAGTCCACTAATGGTTATACACATGATCATGGATCAGCTTACCTTTACCAAGGAAAAACAAAAAAAATAACTCGAAACAACATTTAGTATCAGAGAATAAAATTGTATAATAAATTGCACAAGGAGATGAAAAACATTACTAAAATACATCTGTTTCAAAAGCAACTAAAACATTATCATAGGTAAAGCATACTACACAATTAAATATTACTCAAGGGATTCAGGGTAGTGGTTAATAATGAAAGAAGATAACTGCAACATCCTGTCACATTGAAATACAGTATCACAACATAATATTTTTACAAGACAATAACGTGCCCTTGTCTTTTTCCTGAGCTCAAATGAGTGCATCATGGGGGGAATGATGAATCAATTTTTCATGTAGACTGATGGGAGGACATGGAAACGTGCATGGGTTATTACATGCCTGAAGTCAGTTTTCAGAACAGATTACAGGTAATGCAAGAGGCTTAACAGTATTTTTATGGTCTAGGAGTTACCAGCAGATGTCCTTTGTGCGTTGTGTAGTATTTAAGTGCAAAAATATGTATCATGTTATAATTTGTCTAGAACAAGTTGTGTGTAAATTAAATATCAGTGTACAGTAGGGACTAACTAAATTAGACCGCGCAGTTGTAAAAACATGACCTCATATTCACGAGGACAGCCTTGACTTAGGTTTTCCCCGATTTTTCTAAATTACTTCAGGCAAATGCTGGTATGGTTCCATTGTCAAGGCCACAGTCAACGTCCTGTCCTATTGCCATAAAAGATACTTGTACAGGGTGTTAACTAATATGTGGGAAACCTCTGGGGAATGGATACAGGACTTTAAAATAAGCAAAACTTCATATATACATATTTACCTTTCGCTACTTGAAATGACCCCCATGAAAAACGAGCGATAGTAGGACAATGAAATTTTGTGGAAACTTTTGTAAGGATATGTGGAAGTAACGAATAAACCATTGAAGAAACACCTTTCAATTTCCACATTAGAGGGTAGAATTTCTTAATTACATACCATGTTTACGTTATAGGTTACAAACGTGCCCATTTTGGCGACCATCTGCATCCACAACAGCCTGGAACAACACTAGGGATACCATCTCACAGTTTTTTGCAGCACATTCTGAATGGTGGACCATGAAATGTTCTGCTGTCATGACACAACTCGTGCAGTGTTTGAAGATCGCACGTTGCATCCAGCATTCTCAGCCATTCTTCAATTCTTCAACAGCTTGTGGCGCAGTTGGCCATTGCCCTCTCCCAGGAGCAATTCCCAAATCGCCAGTTAATTCGAACTTCCGAATCATGTTCTTCAACAATGGCGCAGAAGGAGGACGTCCCCATATTGCTTTAACGCATCGACACTCGTGAAGAGCAGCAGCACTGTTGCTGTTGTTTTGATAAAACAGATTTGTGAGTAAGCCCCTGCTCACGTTGACCACGTACATGTTGACAGTCTGCAACTGTAACACACAGTAATGGTAGTGTTTCAGCCGTACATTGCCATACCAGTACCGGCGGCTAACAGCAATTCCTTACGCTAACACTTTTAACAGCGCAAATCCTGCAGCAGACAGTCTTAACAGCATTCATTTGAAGTTTGCTACCCATATGGTAAATGGAATTTTTACATCCACACTTGCTCAGGTAGCGAAAGTTTAGTTATAACAACCATATATATGGTCAATTATTTGTGTTTACTTATTCGCACGTTTTTGTTGCATGTCTGCTTCTTTTCAGTCATTTTGTTTTCAAGTTTCCAACGTGGTTCTAAGGCTATTCATTATTTTCAGATGCTGTTTGGTTTGGGCAATGGTAAGTTGAAGCCTTCTTCTGCTTATCTTAGTTGTCATGGTACAAGTAAATAAACAAATCCATTTAGTGTTGAGAACACATTCAAAGTGGAAGATTATTCGACAGTTCTTATTGGACTATGTTTAGTGCGTACCGAACAGTGGCATAATGAAGATTTTACTGCTAAACCTTCAAAGAACAAATATATTAATTTTAGACAATCACACAAAACAATTCAGTTTAAAAGTGTAATAAACTCACCAGTTGATGCACTCCTTGTAGAATAAACAACGCCTTCAATTTTGTGAAGTGAAGTTACACGCTAAAGTAAACACATCTTTCTAATTCCTCTACGCTTAGCAATCAAAAGCGTTTCAGCAACGTCATCCAAGTTAAGGGAACGACATGTTTCATGTTCATTGCTTATAACTGCTAAAAGTCATAATCCGGACTCAGACATTGAGTTTCCAAGAAACGTTTTTATTAGCTTTAATTCAGAAATTTTTGTGAGATGTTTAATTGATGACTTGTTTCTTTTCTTCCTAAATCCTTTCGACATAAGTGTTTTCAGGCTAATAAGTTCATATGAAAGATTTACGATTAAATTTGATTTGTACTTTCTAACTAGCCTTCCTTCTCTTTTCTGAATATTCTCATTTTCTGATTTAAAATGATAACCAGGATGTAGGAAATAAAAATAATCGTTAACATTCAATGGGCTGGTAAAACTTTTGCTTAACTGTTGTATTAAAATATCGACAGTAGCATTTAAAACTTTGACTTGAAAGGACTGTAGTGTATCTACAATTCTATGAGTCTGAGGTCAGCTTAGGATCGAAGCTCCGCACTTTCGCTAATACTTAAGCTTCTTCTTCTACAACTTCAAAATTGTTGCTTAGGGGGACTTGATTGTTTCTTACAGGTTGAAGAAGTAGAGATGCATTCCCTATGCAAGCATTAGAGACTGCAGGAGTTGAGAAACTAGATTAATATTTTTCAAAATCTTACTTTGAAGTACAAGACATGGAAGAAAATCAAAAGTTTCCAAATTATAAGCTTCTTTCTTCTCTGCTTACTTTTCACTCTTTAAAATCCTACTGGAGATACATCGCAAAATTTCTATGAAATTATGTTTGATTGATAACAGTGAATCAAATCTGGAAGATCATGTAGTTGGGCGTCTGTGCTTCAGAGTCATTGTAACACATCTGTCAGTTGCAATAGTTTTGTTTGTTTGTTGCTATCAAACCACAGAAATACTAAAGAAAACATAAATGCATTGTATTTTCTCATAAAACTGTCGTAGTTCCACTATATTTGTGATGTATCATTTAGTACCAGTTTTAAATTGTGTGTTGAAAAATATATAAACTCAGCATTTATGACATGTGTTTTAGTTCTTGACTGCAAATCTGAAAATTTGTCACTCATAGATACAGCACCATTGTATCCCTGAGCTCTGCACTTATGCAGTTGCATGTTCATCTTATCTAAGTTGGTTATCATTTCTTTTAGACAACTCTCTGCATCACAACCCCTTACTTTACAGAACCCTAAAAACGATTCTTTATTCTGAACTCCTTTCTAATTGATCTGCTTAAATCGGAGGTGTAATGCCTTAAACAATACTGGTCCTTTCATGATACATCGTTTGTTGTGTGTACTATAAGTGGAAAGAATTGCTGCTGTGTAATTTCACCAATGATCTGCTCTAAAACACAATCATTTAACAGTTGTGTCATCTCATACTGAATCTGTGAGCTGAGATTTCTTTTAGTTTTCTTCATTTGAAAGGTGTACCCTTAGAAGAGAATCATATCTGGAGCAGAGGTCTAATATATTTAAGAAATTGAAACTGTTTCTATGTTTCATCTTCATGAGAGCCACACAAAGCAATTTGACATAAAGCATGCCCTTGTTACATCCATTATTGTAGAAATTATAGTTTTCATTTGACCATGCCCTTCATCGAAAAGCATAATGATTTTTTTGTGATTTCCCACATACTGTACGTAACACATGCATTTAAATGCGTAACGCAAGTTTAATGTATCGACACTTTATTTGCTTAGATCTTGCAGTCATTAATTTGTCCATTAGCCCATGCATTTTCTCCACCTCAAAATAACCAGCACATTACACAATATACTGATCTTACAGTATGAGAACAGCATAGCAAATATCGACCAATTTTAAAATAATGTAATAATAACCACACGTAAACGATCTTTTGGTCTTGGTGTCTCTATCGAAACTACTGTGAGACTTGCATGGCCCGCTATTTATGGTTTTCAGTTTAGTTTCTTCACACAGTTTACCTTAGGATAATCCTCCATTGGTGATAAAGGGTGCGTTCTGCTGACTATCTTGCAGTGAAGAACACTCTGTTGGTGAGACCAGCATATGTTGCTGGGGGTCAGTTTTCAAAGTGTTCATCATTAGAATTTACACCCAATTCATCTTTGCAGCTGGTATTGTGCCATCTATGAACGTGCAGACTGCAGAATCTTCCCCTGTTTTTTGCAGTTGCATTGGTTTACACTTTCAATTTTTAAATTGTCAGACTTTTCTCCAGTTTCACTTTCATTACTAATTTTGATACCTTTCTGTCCTGTGTGTGTAGCTTATTGTTGGAAGATTATATCAGTTTTCATTGCCTTTTTAACTTCTCGGCACGCCTCTAATTTTCTTTTTTGAGAATCAACTAAATATCATCTGTTTCTAGAAACTGTGGTTTTAACCTAATGCATATGTTTAAGAGCAGCTCATATAAGAAAAACAGAATCATAGCTTAGGCGAAGAGAAAAATGAACTGCATTATAGAGATAACAGATGTACACAATTATAATGTCAGAGGTTCTTTCTGATAGCAGTTCACTTTCACTGCAACATTGTGTGCCACAAATATACAAAATAACTTAAGCAATTGTTTATAAGAGAGCCTATAGTTGTCAACAACAACAGAAGAAAACGTACAATGAAGGAGGTACCATATTCGAGAGCGCAGGTTGTCCTGCACACAATGCTGACTGCCACACACTGAATCATTCCTGTTGACATTTAGCAAGCGAGGGTATGAAATGTTTCCTGGTGCACTGTTGTTTGCTTCTTCTTAATGGGTTCCCATCGTCAAGCTGAATATTAGAATACGTTTTCTATATAAATCACCAAAGTCAGTACATTTTTAAATAAACTACTAAGCTCATTTTGCCCCCCCCCCCCAAAATACAGGTCCCTTAGTGGGTGGGAGGGGGGGGGGGGTGGCTGAGGGGGGCGAACTGCGGTGTCTGCGGGGCCATTATTTACGCCACTGGTACTGAACGTTCTTCCCCCACCAGGAATCAAATCGGCTATTTCTGAGAGGGGCGCCACCGGGGAAGCGTGTGTTAGCGCTCTCAGCTGGAGGCTGATGCGTTACATCTGACTTCCAGTCTCGGACGTGACACCTGCTAGAGCGTGATCGACATGTTTACCAGAAATTTTGACTGAAGGAAAGTTTGACGAGATGGCGGATGTTGTTTATGTCGACGATTGGCCGTATGTTTGGTGAAAAATTGTTTTAATACAATATATCTCATTGTCTCGTGTTTCCACAACTATGGAAACTACGATCAAGGATATAAACGAAATATCACTGATAATTACCGAAATGGTAATTCCCATCCACATGTTACTCTGGAAGAGGATATGAACAAAATCACTATAAGCGAGAGTGCAATATGATAAAAGAAATCGAAATTCTCCGGTTCTTCCACAGACGATGTGGGCTATATGTTCCTACATTGCGGTATTCTAACGAACTGTCATTAAAGGAGCAAGTAGAAGAAAACAAATTTTCTCATATACGTGATTCCTTTCTAGTGAGAGGACGAGATAATCCTCAACAAGTTATTAAATTTTTCACTGTCCATCTGCAGAAAGTTGATGCAGTCATCAATTTCGGAGTGTAACATTTCCATTAATAGGTTTTCATGTATTTTTCTCTCGTTTTAAACTATTCCCTGGGCCAGCGTCTTGTTTTCTTATTCTTCTTTAAACCCAGTACCAAAATCAATGCCAGGGCTGCTTTGTCTGCATTTGTGGCCATTCTAATTACCCTCAAGATGTTCACAAACACGAACAGCGTCTGCTTCGAAAGGAGGTGAAACTGGCGAACGTTGTTAGTTCGTGTAAGGGCATGTTTGATAAGTCCGTGGCTAGACAAGGGCTCATTTGACAGAGAGGTTTGCTCGTTAACTGGGGCCTTTACGATAAGGAAACGGAGAACGACAGCAGTGCTCCTAATAACCTGGCAGTGAACTTCGAATACGGGGAACTATGGCGCGGAAAAACCGTATTATTGCTTAGCAAAATAAGAGCAATAGATGATAATATATGTCATTTATACTTTACGGTTGGGCCTGGTAGTCTGGCGGTAATGTGCACTAGTCATGGCCAATTTCTGGTAAACCAATGTACAAACTACTGCCAACGATCGATTTCTTTTTGCTGATTGTATGCTGTGTACTTCTGATACAATAATAAGTAAATAAATCATATTGAGAACAATAATGGCAGCAGTACTAGAGAAATAGCAGAAATTGAGAATGTGAGAAATATGACAGTGTGGAAAGTTTTATGAGAGCAACTCCTTTATCCATTCCATCTTCAGAGAGTGCAAGGTCTTATTTAAACCAATTTTCATGCTAGAAAAGCTTTTTGTAATTAGTTACTGGGGATGTGTGCAAATGAGCAACACCTTTCTTCCTACATACTGTTCACTGATGAAGCAAAGTTTACCAGGAATGGAGTGCACAGTTTTCACAACTCATGCGTTGGCGGATGAGGATCCTTTTCCGGTTTTGCAAGCAAGACATCAACAACGTGTTCTGGAATGAGGTCCGTCTTTGGCAAAACACATTTTTTTTTAAATCCCAAACTTACATATTGGTAAAGCAAACACGGACAAAAGAGCTTCAACCTCAAGATGATTATATCAACAGCAGTTTGGCATTAATGTATGGGCTGCCAAAACTCAGTGGGTTAATTGGACCTTTCATTTTCCATGGAACGCTGACATGCAGTGAGTTTTGTAATGGAGTGTGTAAATCTATGCTGGAAGACCTTCCTTTACACTTAAGTCAGAATATGTGGTTCACACACCATGGGGGCCATATTATTTCGCTCTGCAAGCAAGAACAATTTTAAATTAAATTAACGTTTCCCAAACAAATGGATAGGTCGTGGGGCACTAACATCGTCGCCTGTTCGATCTCCTGATCTCAAACCGTCCGAGTTTTATTTTTGAGGGTATTTAAAAGTCATACTGTAGTGTATTGCGAATGTTGACAATCTTGGCCAGCGTGTTCAAGGATTTAAGCAGACTCCTGAAATTTGGAAGGAGTTAGACGCTCTTTGATGTGGCGTTTAGAAGCGTGTGTTAGAGCAGCTGACAAACGTTTGGAGCATTTCATTTAACTACCAGAATAAGAACAGAGAAAGTACCTCTAGGGCCTAGCTGGAAATTTGAAAACAAAAAGACGCAAACGAAGCAAACATGAAACAACAAGAAAGGAACTATAACTAAAAAAAAACTAGCCATAAGTACATTTCAACATTTCTTATTCTTTTTAAGCCCTATCCATTCCCCAGAGGTTGGTTAGTAGTTAGTTGCTAGTTAACACGCTTTATAATCGGTGTGTATGTATATTTTGAACTACGGGTATTTATTTTCCGTGAATTATGATGATAAATTCTATATCATTGTGAGATGACCCCTAAATGAATAAATTAAATCAAAGAGATAGGATCAGCGCATAAACACGGCTTGCAAGGTGTAGGGAGTGCTGCTCTTTTGCAAGAGATATGGAAAACTGCACGACAGCTATTTGCTTTACACAATGCCTGCTTTGCAATAAAATTACACTATCTCGAATTTTCAGGCTTGCCAGAGAAATTACTCCCTTCACAACATTACCTCAAAATACTTTTGTGCGGAAACACTTTCTTAAATTTTCCTGATTGCGTTAGGATAACTTCACAAGAGCCATTAAAAGAAAAAAGTAGGTATTTGCATATTCCTGGCGAAGATTCCATATACTTCTTGCGCGTCAAAAATCGATCTGTCAATTTTTATTTTCATCTAACTTCAAATGGAATTTCAAATCCCCGACCGACCATCCAGATGTAGGTTCTCCTGATTCTCCTAAATCTCTTGTGGCAAGTGCCGGGATGGTTCCATTGAAAGGCACCGTCTATTTCCTTCCACATCCTTCCCTAATCTGAGCTCATGCCCCGCATATAATGACAGCGTTCTCGATGGGACGTTAAACAGTAACCTTCCTTTCTTCCTTCAAATGGAAATTAATTCTTCAGTATCTAAAATCTGCAATCTCCTTTCATGTTTAACAGAGTAATTCAGCTCCTAGCGCACAGTACCAGTATTGAAATTTCTACGCGTCAGTATACTTTTTACGCTCAAGTAAATTTCATGGTTACTACCATTTCGTTCTCTTTTACACTTGAACATAGCAATGATTAGATTACGAGATATTAGATTTCAAGAATCATGTTTAAACTTAACGACCCCGATCTATTCGTAACTTCGGCAGTCATACAAATTTTGATGCAAAATATCGGTTCGTTTCAAGTTTCAACCGTGTGTTTTAGTTCTTTGATGAAAGTACGCTGCCAATAACGCTGGACCACCGACCTCGGTTACCCCGAATGAAAATGGCTGATGTGCGTAGCGGATATGTTAAGTTATTAATATCGGTTCTAAAGTTTTATTGATTTTTTTGTGCGTGTATGTTTCTTGTTATTGTTGAATAAGTTCCGAATGAATGGCGAAAGACGGATTACATGAAACGATGGGGTTGCTGAACCCCCTCGTAATTTATCCGCTGTGGTGTAATTATATTCTGTCAATAAGCTATGTGATTTAGTACTCACTCCCCTGTGAGACAATGTATCACAAGCTTTACGGCGTGTAGATGACGTTTTTGTGTCTGTGATTCCGTCTCATTTAAGACTAGCAAAATTTGGACGAACTCTTAATATATTGTTACAGTGTGTGATTCAGGTTATGGCAGGGAAGTGTTTGATGTGAGGAAACTTTGCCGTTTTTATGCCTGTAAGTATATTGGTATCAGAATTTCAAACTCTATTTTACAGTCTGGTAGTGTCGATAATGTCAAAATTAGCAATAAGTGATTTGTAAATAATGGATTCATCTGATTAGGACTCATGTTTTAAACATTTAAGAGAGCGTATTTCACAACTTGTTAAACATTTCATGATTGAACGCAATTACTTACGTTTTATGTTTATGTTTACTTCGTTGAGAAGTTAAGGTCAATTACTCACAAATACAAGTTAATGATAAATTGTAGTCTAAGTGTAATAGCAACTGACAGTATTCAGTTTTAACCATGTTTTCGTCATTTTGAATACTTATCTGTTCAAAGTTATCTACTGAATTGAAGTATTTTTTCAACCAAAGGGCAGAATGAGGCCACAGTGACTTATGTTTATAATTTTAGCAAGTGCCAAATTTCTGTATTATTAAGTGTAGGGTGCAAACTGTTTATCAGCTGGCATATTCTTCCATTTAATTTTCATTCGTGGAAACACTTGTACATCTTTTACCACAATACTTTCAGTGTAAGAATTACACACCTCTTTATAGTACACAGCTGGTGAATACTCTTTTGTCCTCGTTTATCTGTGGTGTGAATACTGGTTTCATGCAAGTTGAAGTTCAAATAAAGTTCCAACTAATTTGTAGTTTATAAAATACAACGTTAATAATAAAGTTGCTCGTCGTAAATCAATTTTTAAAAATGTTTGGTTTCTTGGACTTACGAACATACACATTTAACACTTCAGTCAAGACTAAGCTGCCATAAGGAACTGTCACCACTTGTTTGGGTATAAAGTTGATGCATTTGAACAAACCCTTCCTTCAGTCTCTGGTGTTATGTGGGTGTAAAAGCTCCAGTGAAAATACATGCTACATTTAAGAACCATGCACAGTTGTAGTTTATTTGAAGAAGCAGCAGCTCAAGTATGCTTTGTGACTAAAAGTAGTTTGCCACTCAGTTAACAATGGGGGAACAAACCTGAATAGAACAAAGTGAAAGTTTTGGAATTTCTGCAGGATGTACATTGTATATAGGGAGGGATGTAGTGTATTGAATATAGGGCTAAATGCATTTCTATGTCACCCTGGGGATACAGTTAAATAATGTTTAGCCGTCACCCTGCATCCAAAATATAACAGAGGAAGTAAAAATAGTATGATATGATGGGAAATATCCATACCATATGCACAATCTAGGTAATGATTCAAAATTATGTTTGTGAATGGGCTGTTGATCATTAATTTATAACCAGTGGATATTTACAAATAGCATTATGTCACTTAATACCTTAAATGGTGTATTACAACAGTCAACTCAGCTCTCACAAGTTGAACATGAAATAAATAAGTAAATAAATGTACCAATATATTGTTACCATATGAATAAAAGGTTCAGTGTCAAAACGCTTGTGTGGTAGGAGCTTCATCTCTCCCATGTTTTATATAAAGAAAATATTCTTGTAGTAGTACAACTTTTCTAAAATATGAGCAATGAATAGGCAAGCTGAGCAGGTTTAAAGAATGTAGTATCTTGTGAATTCACATTTTTCTCAAGAATGTTGGTCAAAAACATTGAATATTGGTGGAATCACAATATTGACTATTCAACAAATGCCTTGCTACACATCCATTGCTTGATTGTAGAGCCATGCATTGTAAAAATGTGGAACACTGTGCAGAATAAATATTTAAAGACTGTACAGAGGTGTTTTAATTTTGAAGGAAAAAAATATAATGGTCCTGTACAGATCTCATAGTTCAGGCTATAGATTTTTTTGTTCCCCCCTTGGCTGCACATTTTACAGATCAAGGCATCAAAGTAACTTTTACACAGGTTTCATTAGGCTTACTAACTTTTAGACAAGATTTTACCCCATGAAAATGTTAATTTTCACAGGTCTTTCAAACTTGTACATTTGTTATACTTTCATACTAGGCTACATATAAACAGTAGCACAGTCAAAGATACACTCTTCATAGAGTGATGAAAACATTGCGAAAAAGAAACAGTGCACAATTATTAAAACTGAAATTAATCAATGCGTAGTCTCATCATATACTGGTAAACAAAAAATGTGTTTCTGTGGGTCCACTTGCAACACAGATCGTAAAAGCCTATCTTGAAGATCAAGGCACAAGGTCTGCAATACAACCAATATGGATGACAAGTATAACACACTTGTACAAACCTTCATTGCTTTCTTTAAAATTTGGAATTCCAGTCTGAATTGTTACAAAAACAGTTTGGATAGCTAATGGCTGTATTATGATATGAAGCACAGTAAAATTGTGCAGTCTCAACACACACACAGAATTTCACTACAGACAATACTACAACACATGTTAAAATATGATCTTACAGGGGGAATAAATACATTATACAGGGTGTAGTGAGATCTCAGTAGGGAAAGAACGAGGACAAAAGATAGTGTTATCACTCTGTTATATCTTTTATGTGGGAAAATGAAGCTTGTTTGCTACCTATCAGAGTTGTACACACCAATTAATGGCCACATCCTTTTAGTAGCGAACACTAGATTTTCGTGCAACTATAAGGAAACGCAGTGTTCACAGTTTGTGGCATAGGTATCTGACAAAACTCCACTCATACAGGCCTTTGAAGTCCCAGTGGTACCGACCGACCACTGTGTCGTTCTCAACCAATAGATGTCTCATTATTTGGAGAATTTTAGGAAACTGTGGTTCATCTGTAAAGGAGACTGCATGTAAGATGCTAGTACAACTTATTCTCAAGTACTGCTAGATTGTTTGGAATCTGCAACACATCATATTAAAGGAAGACATTGAAGCAATTGAGAGGGGGGGCTGCTAGATTTGTTAGTGATAGTTTCAAAATACATTTAAAGTATTATGGAGGTGCTTCCGGAACTTGAATGGGAATCTGTGGAGGGAAGGTGTTGTACTTTTCAAGAAACACTCTTGAGAAAATTTAGAGAACCGGCATTTGAAGCTGACTGCAGAACGATCCTACTACTGCCGACAAACATTTAGTGTAAGTATCACAAAGATAAGATACAAGAAATTAGTGCTCATCTGTTGGCATATAGATAATTATTTTTCCTTTACTCTATCTGTGAGTGGAACAGGAAAAGAAAACTAGTGGTGGTACAAAGTACCATTCACCACGCACCTTATGGTGGCCTGCTGAGTACGTATATGTTGAGGAGATATGGAGGGAGATGTATTCAGCACAGCGCTCTCATCATCATCATCATCATCATCATTAGTAGTAGTAGTAGTATGTTAGATAATCAGGGAAGCAGAGCATTTTTACTTCTTAGGACTGGAGATAGATGAATAGCATTTTAGGATGTATCCCATTCAGTCTTGTTCAGCGATTGATTACCGCTGTGTGCACTTTCAGAAGAATCTCCACTGAAAAAGTCTTGAAAGTGTCTGTGCTGCACCTTCTGTGGCATGTAGGCTATTTGGGGGCACCTCTGTACATTCACAAAGAGTATTTGCATTCAATAAACGTCAAAGTGAAAAGACATGTGATGTCAGTAATGAACTCTGTGTGGGGCCTATGTTCAAACAATTCAGAATCTATTTTCACTATTCCTGTACATATAAGATTCATGTAGGTTGTAGTCAATTTCAATTCTTTGAAAGGAATTGCAGTCCACATTTTGAATAATTGTGAGAAAAATAATTTTTTTCTTGGTTAACACTTCCTTAACAAATGTAAAGAGCTGTATCTAATATTCTGCAGCTTTCATTTTTTACATGTTTAGGCCTATAACAGAACTGAAAAATTTGAGTGGTAAGATCCATTTTCAAATCTGAATTGTAATTTTCTGGTAGCTAGTTAAGTCATGGCATTGATTGTATAAAGACAATTATCTTGAAATTCATGTAAATCTTCTTTGTGCCTCAGTGTTTTTTGTATAACTTTGCAACTGCAAAATTATGAGTTTCAGATTAGTCTGCTGTAACTAGTTGATTTTCAGAAGCTGTCTTCTAGCAGAATTTGGATGCTTAAAGACTGTTGCAAATTGTAGCATAACAAACAGAATGGCTAGATCTGCTAGTTTAGTGTATCCTTGTCTATTTTATTGGTATTCTTCTTCTGACAAAACTTGTAATGTCTTTTAACAAGATCAGTATAAACTACTTCGCAACTGTAGCTCCATAAAATGTGAGACCATCTGCTATTCATTATATTCAGATTCATACTTTGTATAATGCTAATGTTGCATGCAGCCTGCTGTCATCATGAACATATATTAGGCTCCAATAATAACAAAATTGCAACACATCTTGGAGAAAATAGTAAAGGATTAGCAAATAGTAAAGGATTAGCAAATAGTAAAGGATTAGCAAATAGTAAAGGATTAGCAAATAGTAAAGGATTAGCAAATAGTAAAGGATTAGCAAATAGTAAACAATTAGCATCTAATCCCTGTTTGGCTTTTGCTGAGGGGATTGGAATTGTTTTCCTGCCTTTGGCTATTTTCTCGTTATTATGTGATTTTCTTTATATATATTTAACTTATATGGTTTGCATCAATTGTAACAACTTAATTTCCTTCTATACATTTTAACCTGATATATAATACATCATATACAAAATCATATGAAATTCTTTTAGTTAAACAACTGTGATAATGTTCACCTATACAAGATTCGATAATATAAATGGTATCGGTTATTTCTATAAAAAAAAAAAAAAAAGGTAATGTTAGAAAAGGGCGACCCATTACAAGCTCCCACTACTGTTCTGCATTCAGTGTCAGTTAATATCCATCATGTGGCCATAATCACGTTGGATACCTTTTCACATAAATCACCTGAGTATAAATGACAGCTCCACCAGTGCACTTCCATTTTATACCTAGTGTATGAGACATAACTACCATTTGTATATTTGCATATTGCTATCCCATTACTTTTGTCACCTCAGTATGTGTTATTGACCAACTGGAAGAAGACAGGGAGGAAGCTCTCGAAAGTGATGGATAAATAATAAGGTAGCTCCACATTGCAAGTTGGAGGATGGAGAAGAATTAGCAACGACGAGTTCAGAATGGAGACATTTTTGAATATAGTAAGACTCACACTGTGTTAAAACTTCATAAGAAGGATAATTTATGGTGCCAGCTCTGGTCAAGGATTTTGGTGACTCCCTTTTGCTGTAAGGTGTATACCAGAGCTATCCCATAAAATCCCCTCAAATATACTCCCTAATAGGAACACACCCAACCTTTTTCCCCTGACATCACCTATTGGCAATAAATGTGCAATTTCTGTGTACAGTGTGCCAAAAGTAAATTGTACGGGAGTTGTGGAAGTACAGAATGTTTGATGGATTTTTAGTAAAAGTTTCTGTGTATTAATGACGTGGCCTAAATACACTGAACAAAAAATAATGTTCAGAAAGAGTATGAAATGCAGTTACATATGTTAATGGTGTAATGACTGAACGTGTGGGAAACTTATTACCACAATCACTTGACAGAAAATATTAATTACCAGACAAACTAAAGAATGCAATTTTAATAAATACAGATTCTCTACAGTCCACAACATGTTTAATTGCCTTCCAAATATTGATATTACTATCATCATTTTAACTTTGTTCAGTAAATCTAATTGTAATAATACAGCTCCTGGAAATACAGAAGCGTCCGATTCCACCCGTCTGCTTTGACCCATGACGTCACAGATATGGCGGAAACGACCATACACGATGACTCCAATATGGCGCCTGTGACGTCGTTACGTAAACATGACCACAAATATGAAAATACATTGAAAAACCAACACACACACGTTCCACAAGAAACCTAATGAAGCTAACGGGACAGGCATGGGAAATTGGGGGTTTTTGGGTGGGGAAAAAGTAAATATAAACAAATTTAGACACACATCATGATGCCAAATGACACAAAATGATGAAGAAACCGACAACACAAAACTCCCCAAGCCGGCCGAAGTGGCTGCGCGGTTCTGGCGCTGCAGTCTGGAACCGCGAGACCGCTACGGTCGCAGGTTCGAATCCAGCCTCGGGCATGGGTGTGTGTGATGTCCTTAGGTTAGTTAGGTTTAACTAGTTCTAAGTTCTAGGGGACTAATGACCTCAGCAGTTGAGTCCCATAGTGCTCAGAGCCAACCAAAACTCCCCAAATACCACTAAACACAATATCCTCTGGAATTGGACACTTCCCTTGACCTATATAGCTCAACATCAGCTCCCGATCCCAGGAATTGGAATCGAACACATCCCTTGACCTATATAGTTCAACATCAGCTCCTGATCCCACAGATAACACTTCCTTTGACCTTTATAGCTCAACAGCAGCTCCCGATCCCACAAATTGGAATTGAACACTTGTCCTGACCTATATAGCTCAACAGCAACTCCTGATATCGGAACACCCACAGCCACAACTACACATTGGAATCGAACACTTCCCTTGACCTATATAGGTCAACAGAAACTACCAATACCAAATCATAAAACCCAAAACTACAACCACGTCCACAGTCATCACTACCTCAAAAAACACAACAAACCAACCAAATTGGAATCGAACACTTCCCTTGACCTGTTATCCTTACGACATCTCCACGTTCAGTAATCCCCGGTCCGAGACACCGGAACTTCAGTAAGCCTCATTTCTTCACGACATACTGAACACTTCACGACTTCATCCAAAAATCCGAATAGTTGAAGAAATTTTATTAGAGGCAATGCACTATCCCTCATCATTGCCGACAACCGAGAACTGTTGACCTTGTCAGTCATACCCATACCTACCAAAGACATAAAAAAAGCAATTTACCAAAATTCACACACAGCGAACAGAAAAAAAACTAGAATAACATTGAAATAACAAAACTAAAATTGTTAACTCACTGATAAATATTCCGCTAAAAGCACAGTCCCGATACCACACATGTGCAGTGTTATCATGCAAATGAACCCCATACGCCATATAACACGCTACCCATAAACACACCACCAGAGAGAACCACCGACCACAACAATACACCACCCATAAACACGCCACACACGCAAACTAAACCAAAAACATCACCTAACACACCACCAGAGACCACCACCGATCACATCAAAATGACACCTACAAACATGCCACTCTCAAAAATTAAATTCCGCACAGTTGTGACGTCACATGTCACAACAGCCTTACGTTACGTGTCAAAGCCGACTGGTGGTATCGGACACTTCGGTCAACCCCAGTTCCTTGTTTCATTTTGCTTCAGCAGTGAATAGAAAATCATTTGCATGTTCAAGAAGTGCACAATAGGATGTTGTATTCATAAAATTCTTAGGTCTTGTCAGGTTTTTTAACGTGTTCCAGTTCTTCTGATTTTGTAGGTAATTAGTTACTCGCATGTTCTGTGGAATGTGCTTATGATTGCTTGTTATGAAGTCAAATATGTTGATTGATTTACATAAACAGTACAGTTTTTGGAACATATTTGACTTCATACTTTGCATGATTGACTATGTATATGAAGTTAAAGCACTGCTCACCAAATAGAAGAGGTGCTGAGTAGGTTTCATGCACATAGAAAGGGCCATAAATGCAGATGATTGTTCTTTCCATATACCTTTCACTCAGGATCTCTTCTATATGGTGAGCAGTGACTTACCTGTATGTATGTAATTATGTAATAAAGTCCTGCAATTTCTGCTAGTTATTTTATGTGAGTGACTTGTTTTTCTGATGACATTTAAATTTAATCTTAATGTTGATAAACACACATTTGCAAGTCCCCCACTCCACATACACTGACCGTTAAGAAATAATGTGACTGTTGTTGGCAAGGGAGTACATATTTTTTCATTTTTGTTCTGTTGGTACTGCACAAAGAATTTGTTACTTTAATAGCAGCAAGGCTGTTAAAATTATTTCCCGAATTTTCAATGAATAGAGACATCGTTGAAGCAAAGAGCCTCCAAATGTCATCATAAGAGTTTTCTTACCATGACTGAACCCAATTTTGTGTCAGTTCATGAAGTTTTCCAGCTGGAGGCTGATATGAGATAATCATCTCATTTTTTGGCTCCATGGAATGAAAACTGAATCTAATCCCACAACATCGCAGACATGCTATATGGGTGACAAAGTGGGGGACTGAGCAGACCAGTCAAGGATCCTTTCATTTATCAAGGTGTTTGTGGTATCAACTGCAGTGTGGTGTCTTGCATATCCTGCTGTAATATGCCATTTGATACCTTGGTCATGTAGGGTTTGACAATAGGGTTTACCATTATTACCACACCGGCAAGTATTCAGTCTTCCTTTAACAATTGCTGAATCAGACTTATTGTCATATCAGTAGCTACCCACATCACTACTCCAGTAGTTACAGTTATGCTTTTGAGAAATGTTACTTCCTGTAACCTTTCACCAGGCCTTTTATAGACACGTTTGTGTTGATCTGACTGCTACTAACAGAAGTGAGACTCATCGCTACATCATAGAAAGCTACTCAATGTCCCAGTTGACACTGGCTGTACACCATGCAAGTCTCTGTATTGTGTAGTATGGTGTCAGCATACCAAAACGATACATCAGTCCAGTTTCCAGTGATCTGTTCCTGATGATTTGTGGTTATACTCCGTCTGTAAGCTCTTCCCAGATTGTCATTTGTCGGTGCCAGTGGAATGATTCTACAATTTACTCATGGTCTATTTATTCTGGAAAGTCCAGTGCCTACTCTCCTTGCCGCACTGTTGTCCCAAGTCCATCTTGTAGTCACTCATTTTGCTGTCATTGCATTTCTGTGCAATATGTTGGTATGATGTCCCCATGTCACTCTTAACAATGGGTTTACCTTTTCTAAAAGTCTGAAAGATGGAGATAAACTGAAAGTGCATGACCGGTGGGGTGCATGTTGGTGATCTTCATCTGTGAAGTTCCAGTAACCATAGACACACCCAATGGCAGTCATGTACTCATGCCATTCTTCATTTTTAGGAATGACTTTTTTCCCCTTCTGAAAATATGATCACATAAAGATGAACATTTTATTAACTTATCCCACAGATGTGGAAATACTGCAGTACAAGTTTGGTAGCATTCCGTCAAGGTGTTCTAGCGCTTTCCATTTCTGCCAGTATATTTTGAAATACGTGTGATTGCTCCTCATTACAAAACATTAGTTTACAGTTTTCTGCCGTCTTGAGAAAAAATTCAGTTTATTGACTTACCTTCATGACAATTCATTTATTTAGTTCAAGTATCAGCTTGTTGTGAATTTATGCTCAGTGAATGTATGTGAAATAAACTATGAAGTTGAAGGAAATGAGGCATTGCAGCTAAGGTCAAAAAAATGTTTGTTCTATAGAAGGGTGCCGAAAGAACATTGTGTGAAATTGATAACCAAATGTCTTGCAGTAGCCTCTTTAGGGGCCAAGGGATTCCTAACAGTTACGTGCCAGTACATTTACTCGTTAAGTATATGTGGTAAATAACAAGAGTGAATTTGTGATCAACTGAGCAGTCCTCAGCCACAACACTAGAAGTAAAAATAATTTCTATATACTGATCACACACTCTTATCTTGGCACCTTGGTGGTTCGTGAAAGGTGGCTGACATTGTGCCGCTCTGGAATGTTTGTGATCATTGCCAGTCTTAGCTACTTAACGGTATTGTGTGCCATAGCAATGAGTGGTCATTGTGTAATATATTGTTGATCTGTCTTCAGTGTTGTACATAGTGATTGTTAATATTGTATACAGAAATGAGCGAAAAGGCTTTACCTGGTCACTGTAGTGACTCACCATAAACTTCTGTGTCACTTATATGATGCATTAATCCATTATGTGTCAGTTATAAGCTATAAGCTGATTGCTCTGGGAGGAAGAAGCGGGGTTTGTCTCAGTAACCAGTGTGCTATGAGCCGATCACAAGCTTTTGCTTCCAACATCTTATACTTGGGCCAAGCGAAACTAGACTATGTGTCACTGTGAATGGAGTTTTATAATCTGGTGTAAAAGTCTAAAACAGGTTGCTGGGTAGATATTAGGCAGGAAATTAAAAATCCTCCGATATTCAAAGACAGATTAGTTTATTAGCGTATCATAAAATTTAAGTTTTTGGACACAGGGATGAAAATTCTGTGTAACTCTGTGTGTATTAAGCAAGTTTTAACTTTGCTAGTACATAGACCGCTGACATTATTCTGTGTTGAGTTACATGAGTACTACATTTGAAGTATTTGATAAAACAACAGCTCAGTAATGTGAGAGAAGGAGCAGTGGCTTTTTTAAAGTACTGTAGCTGCCCTTTTCAAAATACGGAGTAATCTAGAATTGACTCCTATAGTTATCAATGTGGGTAGATATGCAATGGCCATAATTTGTTGTTACTATATGTTACAGAAATAGCCTTAGTGGTTGCTACTACCAATTAATGTATATTTTGACCCATTCTGCATCCTTGAATGCACTCCTTCATTATGGGATTTAGGAATACAGTGTGCGGTTGATTGAATGAGTCAGTGGATGAAGGAAAAAGTGAGGCAGTGCTGTAATCTGATCGGACTTCTCACTTGTATTCTTGAAAACTGTAATCTAGATTAGGGTTCTCATAAATTATGTACTTGCATCTTATCATTATGTTAAAATATTTGGGGTAAATTGTGGCATTTCCTTTTATAGTATTCCTTAACTGAACGTGGAAAGCAAGACTTGAGTGTGTCAGATTGTACTGTGAAGCTATGTCTCCAGTTTATACAGGTTTCATACCTGGAGTGAAATTTTACATTTGATAAATGACAATCATAGACTTTTACCGTAGTCGTGTTTAATCATGTTTTGGTAATGAATTGTTTAAGGTTTGGTTGCAGCTACTCTTGTATTCATATAAAATGCTCTTAAATGTATAATTACAAATTAGAACTTTTGATACTGTGTGTTTTTGTGGGGTTTAGTTTTAAACTGAATCAAGTAATAACATACTAGGCTCTAATTCTAATGAACTGTGGCATATCAAATTCTCATCACACCATCCAAATTAAGATTTGGTTCATGTTGCTGTTACTTTATTAATAATGTCTTAGTAAGTGATTCATGTCTTTTGCACTTGTTATACACCAGTTTTGCTTATGAGGTACGTCCTGAAAAATTTGCTTGAAGTTCATAGTTCTCTAATAAATAACCATTTTATCTCTGTGCCTCTGTGTAGTTGTATGTTAAAATTGAACACTTCTTGACTATTGTTACTTGTAATTTTTATTTGAATTGCCAGTAAAGGGTCTCTCTGACACATTATGGGGCTTCATAGAACATAAATAATGATTTAGCAGACAAAATTGGTTACAAGTGACTATATGATATGCAACCCCAGCAGTTCACAGAATCCAGAATGCCTGTAATGAATCTTTAGGTATTGAAGGGGAAATGCATTCTCTATGCTAAATTTGTTTAACTGACAGGTGTTAGAAGACATTGAACCAGGCAGTGTTAGAAGTGTTTTTTGTGTTGATTTTGTGAACATCACACCTTCCCTTCACAGAGTACATGCAGAGAAAATGAAATATTAGAATGTAGTGAACCAGTCTTTGAAGGTACATCTTCAGTTGAATTTATCATATGTTATTTTGGAACTGTATGTAAAATGAAAATTACAGCACAGGAATATGTACACCCATATGTATGAAAATACTAAAGTGTTAGCATAAGTGGTGGTATACCATTACTTCTCATATCTGTGTATGATAATTATGTTTAAACATGTTACTCTGTGGACTGGCTAACTGCAACATATACTTGTGAAGTGATGTGTTAGGTTTTTTTGCTACCGAAATGGAGGAGGAGAGGGTCAAATCTGATGCAAACACTCAACCTTACCTGTTTTAGATCATGAAGAAAATTGTGCTTTGTGTCTAATTACATCAGTTTCAGGATGTTACACCTTAATTCTCATTTTCTTCCTCTTCTTCCATAATATGGACACCTCTCCAATAACATTACTAACTTTTACCAATTTACAATAGTTGTCAATGCCCTTCAAATTTCTATTCCTTGAGAAAATGTGAGTTTTTGTAACTCCTCTGATGCTTCAGAGACTAGTCCTCCTTAGTGTTGTAGCTGCTGATGCAAATATTGTAAATAATTCCAGAGATTACATTTCATATTGTTGGTCATTGATAATGTACCACATATTGATTCCTAAGCATTTATCAAAGGGAGAGTCCCTCCATATGTATTTACTGCCATTGCAGGTAGCTAGTGGTAAAAGATAGCAAGCGAAAGTGTACATTTTCAACATCATATTATTTTTGTGAAGCACATTCTCTATCTTATGGTGGGGTTCTGGGTAAAGAATCTGCTGCAATAGAAAATATAAGGGGCAGTCAAATGAAAATGGGACAGATGGAAAACAAATCAGTAAACTTTTCTGTTACTTCAAAAGTAATCACCATAACTGTTAACCCTCCACCTGCAGGCAAAGCAGATGTGTGCGTTTAGCTTTTTCTGGAAAATTATGCGGTGCCCACAATTGTCATGTTTGATGTAATTTCTACTCTGTTTGCACATCGGAAGTCATGATTTTCCCATCCCATTGAATACTTTTCTCTTGCTCTGGAACATTGTAGGCTGCTACCCCCCCCCCCCCCCCCCCCCAGAACAACAGATGTTGCTATTTTCCAGTCGGAAACATTGGGAGTTGCGTTTTACATGTTCATCAGTCTCACTCACATACGACAGCAATTTTGTCTCCATATTCTGTAGCTTGTGTGTGGAACCTTGCTTTAAGACATACAAAATTAGAAGATTTATGAATACTTATTTTGTTTTTATAACCTTGAATGCCCCACATTATTTACTTTAAATGTCAGTTAAAATTCAACTCAGGTTCTGGTTTTCTTGTTACATTCCTATCATTCTGTCCTTATAACTGTTCTAATTATCGAATAAAACGCCTCGCGATTTTGTACAAAAAAATCGCAAAATTGCTGATGGCTAGAGTGTTAATACATTAATCTGTCTGTGAGTCATGACGGTCAGTGCCTTCATGGAGAAATGTTTACAGTTGCTTAAGGAACCATGATTGTATATATTTGTCTGAAGCAAATCACTCCAAAAATATGGAAATTGCATGTTGAGAGATTGGAACTATATAGAGGATGTGTAATGGATTCCCAGTGAAACTTCCGCAGCATAGCTGAAACATCTGTGGCAACATGTGGGTGGGCCCATAGTTATGGTGATTAATTTTGAAATAATAAACAGTTCGCTTACTTTTTTCTCTCTGTATTATTTTCATTTCACTACGCCTTATACAGGGTGGTCAGAAAATGTCTGAAACACTTGTAGGGCGGGTTGTACTGAGACACAAATCTTAAGGAAAAAATTAAATATGTTGCACTGTTTCCGAGTTATTTAGCATTGAAGTTAGCCATTCAGGTCATCGCGTGTACAAATTCAAATTTCAGCTAACCAAACAAACCACTCATTGAGCAACACCACACTGCCCTTGGCAGGCTGCTTAAATGTGAGCGCGCAATGCCCTGATTGGCTAATTTCAATGCTAAATAACTCAGAATGGCACAGCATATCGAATTTTTTCTTAACATTTATGTCTCAGTACAACCTGCTCTACAAGCTTTTTGGTTGTGTCTTTCCCATGTTCGGTGCTAAAAGGTATATTTTCTTAAATCACACTAATACGACGGCCACTCCAAAAGAAATGCACACTATTTTTGTAAAAATACCGTTTTCATTCTGCATGTGTGAAAGTTTTACGGTGTGTACATACATCCTTCCTGCTTGTTTTCAAACTTAGTTCAACCTGTTCCCGTGAGTGGCACCATCACAGCATGTCTTCAAGACGGCTGCTACACTTGACGTTCATCAGAAGCAACATGCTGTCATAGAATTCTTGTGCTGTGAAAACGAGACAGTGAGAAACATCCACAAGAAGTTGAAAAAGGTGTATGGAGATGCTGCTGTCGATCGCGGTACAGTTAGTCGGTGGGCAAGCAGGTTACATGACGAAAGCAGGCATGGCAATATTGAGGATTGTCCTCGCTGTGGCAGGCCTCGTACTGCACACACCCCAGACAATGTGCAGAGAGTTAACGAATTGGTGACTGCTGACAGACACGTCACAGTGAACGAATTGTCGCGCTACGTTGGGATAGGGGGAAGGTAGTATTTGCAGAATACTGAAAGTGTTGGCGTTAAAAAGGTTTGTACCAGGTGGGTTCCCAGGATGTTGACAGTGGCTCACAAAGAAACACGAAAAACAGTATGCACCGAACTTTTGGAACAGTACGAGAATGGTGGAGATGAATTTCTTGGAAGAATTGTGACAGGTGATGAAACATGGCTCCATCATTTGTCACCAGAGATGAAGAAGCAATCAGTGGAGTGGAATCATGCAAATTCACCCAAGGAAAAAAAAAAAAATTCAAATCTACACCTTTTGCTGGAAAAGTTATGGCTATGGTGTTTTTTGATTCCGAAGGACTCTTGATTGTGGAAATCATGCCAAGTGGAACCACCATAAATTCTGACGCATATGTGATGACACTGAAGAAACTTCTAGCTCAACTGAGTTGCGTTCGACCACATCGGCAGAAGCAGGGTGTTTTGCTGTTGCACGACAATGCACGGCCACATGTCAGTCAAAATACCATGGAAGCGATCACAAAACTCGGATGGACAACACTGAAACACCCGCCTTACAGTCCTGACGTGGCTCCCGCCTTACAGTCCCGACGTGCCTCCTTATGACTATCATCTCTTTGGAAAACTGAAAGACTCTCTTCATGGAACAAGGTTTGAAGATGATGACTCCCTTGTGCACGCTGCCAAACAGTGGCTCCAACAGGTTGGTCCAAAATTTTACTGTGCGGGTATACAGGCGCTGGTTCCGAGATGGCGTAAGGCAGTTGAGGGGGATGGAAATTATGTGGAGAAATGAAAATATTGTTCCTAAAGGATGTATCTACACACTGTAAAACTTTCAAACGTGTAGAATAAAAGATGGATTTAAAAAAAAAAAAAAGTGTGCATTTCTTTTGGAGTGACCCTTGTAGTTATCATCAGGAGGCAAAATCCCAAGTACTGTTGATAGATTTATAAGTAGAAAAGAGAAAGTAAAGAAAAAACCTGTAACTCCCTTTTGTAACTGTTAGTTCCTTCCCCAGAGAGGAAATAGGGACAGGTAGGAAAAGTTTGGAAAAGGTAAACAGATCTCCTGGAAGGAAATAATGGCCATCCATTTTATCTCCTAATGAGTATATGGTACAGTGTTATCGTAGCAAACTTGTACCAGTTTAAAACTGATTCTGAGACAGTGAAATATTGGTATAAACCGAATTAAAGTCATGAGAAGAAAATGGGGGAGAGTGACATGCGATATTCATTACTGTAGTAGTCAGACTATATTCTTCATCTATAATCCTTGATAATGCTGTTACTTAAAATAAAACTATTGTTGGAATCACTCTCCCTGTTTGTTAGTAACAGCCTTGGGATTCTCGTGAAACTTGTCCTGGTGACTGTAGAGAAAATGTATAATGTGTGCACTATTGTCTGCTCTTTTGTTGTTTAGAAAGTTTATGTATTATCCCATTTTTAAAAGAGAACCACACCACTTTATCCTTGTTATTAATCTACCAGATAAATTCTTCATTCATTCAGTGTCTAGTGAACTGCTTTGACAGATAGGCTACATTTGAAATGAGGAAAAAGTATCCCATCTCAAGCAACAGTTGGTTCTTTAACAATGTTTAACATCACTGCTTTGCAAGCTTAGCTACCACATGCACTTTTACTCATGGATCCATGGTGAAGCCTGTTTGCCAAGTAGGAAGTTCAAAGTTTTCAGATCCACATATCTAATCCTTCCCTGCTTTGGAATTTTGCTGTAGCTGTCACTTCTTTTATGTCATTATATTCAACTCACACATACACCAAGGGACCAGTTGGGTCTGACGCATAAGTATTTACATTGGGCAAGAAAACATACCCAAGTTTGCAACTGGAGCTATTGACAATAGTTGGCATCAGACGAATCTGTAATATGCTACCCTGTAGTGCACTGAGAATATGATCCATTGTAATTGCAACACTGTGGCCGAGCGGTTCTAGGTGCTTCAGTCCAGAACCACGCTGCTGCTACGGTCGCAGGTTCGAATCCTGCCTTGGGCATGGATGTGTGTGATGTCCTTAAGTTAGTTAAGTTTAAGTAGTTCTAAGTCTAGGGGACTGATGACCTCAGATGTTAAATCCCATAGTGCTTAAAACCATTTGAACCATTTTTGTAATTGCAACAAACAATCTTCTTTTCATCTGAAAACAAGTCTAAAAATACCTGGCCACACTTCCAGAAGTATGAAAAGTAGCAGATCTCTAATGTAAATGTTTTTCTTGCTCTCTCAAGGGTAATACTTTACAAATTTCTTAAGAGGTTTAAATTGCAAAGTAGGTCATTCGGTTCTGGTTGTCCAGATTGCTCACCCCCTGGTAAGTGATTCCTGTTGGAAGAGGAATCTGCGGGAGATGCCTGGCAGTGCCCTTATATGCCCTCTGTGTGCATGGTGGGGGGAAGGTGGGCTATAGTCTGCATAGGAGGCTGCGCACCATTTGAATTTTGTAGCTGACTCAGTAGCATCCAGTGAGGAGCATTGCGGCACTGCTGCTGTTGGTGACTTTCATTCTCATTTTATCTTGAAACACATCACAAGCTTCAGTTTTTCACTAAATTGTTGCAGTTCTCTCTCTCTCTCTCTCTCTCTCTCTCTCTCTCTCTCTTTCTAATTTATGCAATGTTTGGACTGAGTCAGATAAAAGAAATACAGAAATACAGTTTATCAATTTTTTGTAACCCCCAGTGTCAGTCAGTCACATCAGGTTGTTCCTTGTAACAAAGAAAATGTTTTTAAATGATATTTGGTGTATCACTTCAACAGAGCTGTCCAAAATAAGCCTAGTACAACATCTAGATAACCATATGTATTAACACGTAAAGGAAAACCCAAAAAGTAACTCCAGCAGTGATCGAGTAGTGCTGCTGCACGTCAGTAGGTGATAGTCGACATGGCATGGACTACCACATGAGATGGGGCAACAAAAACACCAGGCCGCTGCACAAAAATGTGTAAAAATGACACTGTAACAAGCTGTATCGTCCGGATCAGTGCCAAATAAGCTGGTATAGGCATGCATATTCAAATCCAGAGATACGTAAGCAGGCAGAAAATGACACTGTGGCCGGCAACGCTTATATAAGACGACAAGTGTCTGGTGCAGTTGTTTGATTGGTTATTGCTGCTACAATGGCAGGTTTTCAAGATGTAAGTGAGTTTGACCCCGGTGTTATTGTTGGTACACGAGCGATGGGACACATCGTGTCTGAGGTAGCGATGAAGTGGGGATTTTCCCATATGACAATTTCACAAGTGTACCATGGATATCAGGAATCCAGTAAAACATCAAATCTCTGTCATTGCTGCAGCCAGAAAAAGATCCTGCAAGAATGGGATCAACGACAATGCAAGAGAATTGTTCAACGTGACAGAAGTGCAACACTTCCACAAGTTGCTGCAGATTTCAATGCTGGGTCATCAACAAGTGTCAGCATGTGAATCATTCAGCAAAACATAATAGATATAGGCTTTCAGTGCTGAGAGCCCACTCTTGTACTTTTGATGACTCCATGACACAAAGCTTTATGCATCACCTGGGCTCGTCAACACCAACATTGGACTGTTGATGACTGGAAACTTGTTGCTTGGTAGGATGAGTCTCATTTCAAATTGTATTGAGCAGATGGACATGTACGGGTATGGAGACAGCCTCATGAATCCATGGATCATGCATGTCAGCAGGTGACAGTTCAAGCTGTTGGAGATGCGACGTGTGCAGTTGGAGTGATATAGGACCTCTCATACATGTAGATACGACTCTGGACAGGTGACACATATGTAAGCATCCTGTCTGATCACGTGCATTCCGACAGACTTTGAAAATTCCAGCAGGACAGTACAATACCAGAGTGGCTCCAGGAACACTCCTTGTGAGTTTAAACACTTCCGTTGGTCACCAAACTCCCCAGACGTGAACATTACTGAGCATATCTAGGACGCCTTGCCATGTGCTGTTCAGAAGATATCTCCACACCATCATACTTGTATGGATTTATGGGCAGCCCTGCAATCTTTATGTATCAGTTCCCCCCAGCACTACTTCAGGCATTAGTAGAATCCATACCACGTCATGTTGCGGCACTTCTGCGTGCTGGTGGGGGCGCTACACTATATTAGGCAAGTGTACAACTTTCTTTGGCTCTTCAGTGTATAAAAGGCCCTGAAAGATCAGTTAATGTGTTCCCCGTGTCTTCCTTGCCCGACTTGGTTTATCTTGTTGCTGGCCTATACTGCACCATTTGCTACTGCAATGCAGCAACACTACTAAGTCACAGCCTCTGAACTGGTTATTCTTTGTGTTTAACTGTCTCTGTTAATACATTTCAGGTAACAGAATATCACAGTAGACTAATTTTGACCATTTCATTGAATGGAATGGTCATGTGGGGAAAAAAAATCATTTTGTTTGTAGCTATAAAGCAACATACATGTTCTATAGACATTGAGTGTCATGAGCAACATAATGAGGGATATTTGTTTGGGCAGTGACACTTCCTGCACATTCCAAAAATGAAATCACAAGTATATGCTGAAACAAGAAAGAAAATGTGTTTTATGACTCTTAGGAGAAATGGGTGGTACATTTCAATGCTGGCATGTGATGTTTGGTCCGTAATGACATTTTATTGCAGTTAGAATGTATCATCCCCAACAAATACAAAAGACAAACATAGTGAATTATTTGGAGGTGCCCCTCCCTGGGGCAGCTGCAGCTGATATGTCAGCAGGTTCTGATAAAACAGTGTCTCCAAAGAAAATAATATCTCTGCTCTGTCTGACATATGATCATTCATTCCGGCATCAACCATAATAAATTTATAACTGGCATTATCTGTTGGAAGTGTTACAGTACTAAACAATTGTTACAGTTACAGTAATATGAGCTACTGTCTGCAGGCATCTCGATCTGTATGTGTTTGCTGTCTACTGCACCCAAACAGTTCGGGTAATTACAAGGTTGTGAAAAATCACATTCAATTGATTTCCAGCCATTCTTGCTTCTTGGAGAAAACTTGAACAGTGTAGAGAAACTGGGCAGTTCAAAATGGTTCAAATGGCTCTGAGCATTAGGACTACTTAAACCTAACTAACCTAAGGACATCACACACATCCATGCCCAAGGCAGGATTCGAACCTGTGACCGTAGCGGTCGCGCGGTTCCAGACTGTAGCGCCTAGAACTGCTCGGCCACCAAGGCCAGCCAAACTGGGCAGTGCAACACACATTGTGTCACACTGTTGTATTATTTCATGATGTCTGTTTCATTTTTTAGATACAGACAGTCACTGTTTTCTTAGGATATGTGCAACATTCAAACAAATGCTGACCTAGGAAATGGGATTGTGGAGGGATCAGGAGCAGCTGACTAGATAATGGAAGTTGTGCAAAAATCAGTATGCAGCATCTTTGACCAACACTGTATTACCACGTTGCCTGTACCAGAAAGTAACCCACAACTGTGTGTTCACTGTTTACGAGTGTTGTCATTGCTTGAGTATGTCTGAACTTTTTAATGTGGAATACAAGAGAGACATAAAAATGCAAAGTGAACATTACTTGTTTGCCAAGGGGAACTATGAATGCATCAAGGATATTACAATGATTATGTAGTCAAAAGTGGTGCTGAGACACATACTCCATTAATTTCCGACAACATGTTAGTGACCATACTTACCACTGAGAAAGTAATTCACATTCATAACATAAGTGGCATGCTGAGAACAGATACTTGCAGGTAGATGGCTAGACTGATATTCTTTTCATATTTTCACCATGCTGGTAGTCTCTACTAGTTAAAATTACAATTCACCATATTGTTTGAAATGACGAAGTCGGGTAAGATGCAACACATTATTTTGAATGAAGTAATTATCAGGTTTGTGACTACATAGGCAATTGCAATCTCTCATATGTGACTCTTGAGTGTGTAAGAAGCATTCAAGGCTATTGACATGCTATGGTAAACTCCTCACTGATAGGGTGTGAAGCCCTAGGCTCCCGTCTTCATTATTTGTTCGACATCTGATTACAATTGATTAAAACATGCTGATTCCCTTTTTGAAGAAACTATGTTTTAGTGTTGAAGGAAAAATAAAATGCTGAAGTAAATCTTTTAAGATCAACATTAACTTCACTTTCCAAGGCAGAAGAACTGTCTCAGATTTTATCGTAAATAGATATGAAGCTGTTTTCCTAAGCTTTTCAGATCATAAGAAAAGACTAGTCTGAAAAGTACTGTTTATTAGAACACCACTACTCTTGTACAATAAGAAAATAAGAATAATCAGTTTTATGATTGCACTCATTTTTCCCCCATCAAGAGGTGGCATTACAACACTGCAATTCTTGTAGACACTTGGGAGTTAGTCACAAAATTATAATACCTTGACAAATGTGTATAACTCAAGAAAACATGGTTTACCGTGAGTTTTGGAAAGTATGCTGGTGAGAGTAACTTTACAGCTATGGAATTATAATTAACCCTTTAAGTGACAAAATGTTTTATCTAGCGTAACAGTGAAATATGTGTCAGCGTGTAGTCTTTGGGAATAGTAACCAGTAACACTACTCAATTTATTATATATTTCTAAGTCCACCATGAGCTATAGGATGGTAAATATTCCTACTAATGAATCAGGAGCACAAAATCTGTTCTTAAAAGTTTGAAAAAAATTGCAGAAATTAACAATGACAACTTTTGTTAGTAAACCTGTGCCCTTAGGAGCAAGACATCTCACAGTGCACTGACGTTCACAACCAACTTTAAACATTACATAGAAATCCATGTTTGCACCCACTTCAGTATCAGAGTCAGTTTCATGACTTACATTAAATGCTTCTTCAAGCACAGTAAACGGTGTACCCTACCTGCTGCATTTGTACCAGATATTTGACCCATTAGTACACTAGACTCTTTGTTACCCAGCTTGCCATTAGTTACTGTAGAAATACTAGCTACCTCATTGACATTGGAGTCTTCTCCAAATTGAGAATCTTCTGCAGTAACTTCTTCCCAACAATTTGTTACATGATCAACCAGAATTTTATCTGTCATGACACTATACCGTCTCTGTGAAGTCATTCTTGTAGATCAAAAAGAAATGTTCTTAAATGTCAGTATGACCCCTGTAACTACAAAAACCAACCAAAAGTGAGAAAATAATTTACTTATTACGTTCAAATGTGTGCATAAACTGTTTTATCATGTTGCAACATCCTACATGTACACCGCCAGTGGAAATAATTTATATTATCTCAAAAGCTAACCTTTCCTAGATAATTTTTAAACAATATTAGCCACAATATTCATTCTTCATTAGAAGAAGCATTTTGTGGCATGTAATCAGTAAAATTGGGTGTAACCAGGAACTGAATTCATGACAGTCTATTTGTTTACAGATATGGCTTGGAAGAAAACAAGCTGTAACTGTGCTTACAAACAATTCTTGTTTTGATTTTGTACACTGTAATGTAGGAATTGATGTGAATTGAACTTACTGCCATTTCTATCAGAAGAGTAAATCTACAGCTGACAAATGCTATCTGCACACAAAACCAGCCCTGAAATCGAGTGCCTTGAAGCCCATCGATAAATATTCGTACCATCACTCACATGTTCACTGATATCTGAAGCCTACTGACTTAGAACTGTGAAAATGGTATTTGTACTTATCAAAAAAACTATTATGAATGTAGAAAAACCAATTCAGTGGGTTGTTTGTCCTATATTAAGTCCAAGGCCAGTTACCTGTGTTACTTAAGGGTTAAATTGGATCTCTCTGATGCCATGTATTATTGTTCTTAGTTGTCTAGATACACACCAATTCCAGCTCATCCATTGTCATCATAACAGAGAAGTATAGTTGGGAAATTTTGTTAGTCCTACTGAGTATTTTATTTGGGTAAAACTTTGTTCTTATTGTGGTGTGTGTTGCATTTCTGAGGCATGATTTAATGGGAATGGCCACAAGAAGATCATATTTTATTAATAACCCAGTTGATCCTTTTTGCAGGCAGCTGTTTACAGAGAGAATATTCACATTATAAGTATCTTTTTCTAGAATTCATCTCTTCACTGCGTCCAGTCTGTCAATTTTTACAATCTCGTTGCTGTCCCTGTCTCCATTCCCCTCATTTCTGCGGCTGATTTTCAAAATGATAATCATAATTTGTCATATATTTTCTATTTATTCACCATATGATGTTAGTCATATTGTTTACGTATTCTTTTTCTAATGACATTTGTATATTATGTCTTTATAACTTGAGTGGTTCTCCAATAATTCCATTTAGACTGGGATCATAATCAAATGTATGCACATGTCCTTATTGTTCTTTCGTCCTGTCTTTCATCTTGTATAGATCAGCGGGTTAAAAAGCACTTCAGTTTTAGAATGAATTCTGAAGACTGGTGCAAATCTTGCCGAGACATCAGTTGAATTACAAACTGCAACATGGTACGCCCAATATTTCCAGACCAGTAGCATTATTATTGTGCTCATTGTAAGAGGACTAGAAAGTTGCATTATGTAATTTGCTGCTTCAGAAGGCTTTGACATTATAGGCAACATCTTGTTTGGATTTAAGTTTTTGGTGCTTAGTGCCTGTGTTGGGCTTCAAGGCTTTGACATTGTAGGCAACATGTTATTTGGAATTAAGTTTTTGGTGCATAGTGGCTGTGTTTGGCTTCAAAAGGATGTAGAACAATTAATATTTACATAGAGAAATAAATATGCTGATATACCTCTCACAGATCCCAAATGAAATGGTCCTTAATGAAAGTGAAATAAGTCAAAAAATCTTAAATAGATCTTTACTTAAAAAGTAATAAATAACTTGTCACAAAAGTGTAAATTTTCAGTTCGCTGAGGTGCATATGATAATTCTTAGGCTGCTGTAACCGTGCATCATTTGACGACTCTCTCGACCGTCAATACGGGTTGTATGTCTCTGCCCTGCTACCCCCTGGATTTCGCTTTCGTTGCCTCCTTCAACACCTTGATTTTTCACTCCCTGCAACCTTTAGAGTGGGCGAGAGCCACACGCTACCTTGGCTCCAGGCTCAGGTTCGCGTTCACCTTGACCTCAGCTCGCTCCCAAAGGAGGTTACCCCCGGTTCGGTATACCACTCCCGTTTTGTTGAACTTCGTTCGAAGTTCATTAATATGACCTTCATTTATACAGATGGCTCTAAGACCAATGACGGGGTCGGGTGTTCTTTTATTGTCGGGGCACGAAGTTTCAAGTACCGGCTCCATGGCCATTGTTCGGTCTTCACAGCTGAGCTCTCTGCCCTCTACCAGGCTGTTCTTTACATCTGCCGTCACCGACATTCGGCTTATGTCATCTGCTCCGATTCCCTGAGCGCCATCCAGAGCCTCAGTGATCCGTATCCAGTTCACCCTTTCGTGCACTGGATCCAACGCTCTCTTCAGCAGCTGGTGGACGACGGTTCTCCGGTTAGTTTTATGTGGGTTCCTGGCCATGTCGGTATCCCTGGGAACAAAGCTGCAGATGCCGCGGCCAAGGCTGCGGTCCTCCAGCCTTGGACAGCTACGTGTTGTGTCCCTTCATCAGATTGTAGCAGGGTCATTTGTCGGCGCATTTTCTCGCTGTGGCATGCCGATTGGGCTGCACTTATGGACAACAAGCTTCGGGCCTTGAAACCTATTCCCGTGGCTTGGACGTCCTCCTCACACCCTTCTCGGCGGGAGGAGGTCGTTTTGGCCCGGTTACGAATTGGACACTGCCGGTTCAGCCATCTTCATCTGCTGATGGCTGCGCCGGCGCCGTTCTGCCCATGTGGGCAATTGCTGACGGTCCGCCACATTTTAACGTCCTGTCCGGATTTTAATACACTGCGTCTTGATCTTGGCCTGCCATGTACTTTAGATGCCATTTTAGCGGATGACCCAGGAGCAGCTGCTCGCGTTCTTCGTTTTATCAACTTGACACACCTGTCTAAGGACATTTGATTATGCTGTTTTTTTTAATCCTATGCCTGTCAATCTGTCTTTTATCGTGTTTTCCCTTTTAGTTGCTGTTTTAAACTTGTGCCTCGCGGTGCATTCCTAACGTAGTCTGGGTGCTAATGACCATTGACGTTGTGCGCCCCCCCCCCCCCCCCCCCAAAAAAAAAAAAAAAAAAAAAACCATGTGCATCATCAAATAGAAAAATCATTTTACAACACTTTTTTAGAATGATCATATTACTGCAGTGAATTTTTGCAGAAGTCAGATTGTCCTAATGCTCACGTTATTTGATTATACTAGTAACATGTACACCTCAGTAGGTTCTCCTAAGAAACTGATCAGTGGAGTAGGAGTTGGCCAACAACAAGTCCTTTATGCTGTTCCTGAACTGAACTTTATTGACAGTTAAACTTTTTACAGTTGCTTGTAAGTTATTGAAAATGTGTGTTCCTGAATAACGGACACCTTTTTGGGGTAAAGTAAGTGACTTTAAATTTTTCTAACGATTATTCTTATTTCAAATATTGATTCCATGAACTGAGTTGTTGGATTGAGAAAGGAGAGGTACAATGTGTTCATAATTAAAGTTCCAGTTTCAAAACACTGTAGAAAGACAAACACTGCTCAGAATGTCAAATTTGAACAGCATATAATTGATGCAGGGGGAAATGCCAAGGGGAAAAAAAGAAAAAAAAATGAAAATTTGACCAGTAGATGTCGCTGTACGTGTCGAGTATGCACACCAACAGATGCACAGCAAACAGTTGTTCCTCAGTTTGCATCCTAGATGCCCAAATTGGCTGCCTGCATGAAGGATTGTGCACTGCTGGTAAAGCTCTTTTACAAGAACGGTGACTGTTCCAGTAGCACTGCAGGAGTTCTGGACACTCAAGGGTATGGAAAAAGGCTTCAGTCCTCAGTCTGCTTAGGGTCTGTAGAAAATGATTACAAAATTTGAAAAGAGGGGTTCTTTTAAAGTGCAGTGTGGCAGAGGGAGGAAAGCAGTTGATCAGACGTCTGTTGAAGATGTGATCACAGCATTGCAGGAGGGTTGAGTGTGGTGGTGTGAAAATATGCAGTGCACAGGGAATTGTCCAAATGTTGGACATGCTTGCAAGCATGATGCATAAAATCCGCCATAGCATCCAGCATTGCTACCCTTACAAATTAACTCACGCTCAGGAGTTGCTTCCCGCTGACCAGCCAGCAAGACAAATGTTGACTGGAATTTGTTGCTTGCATGAAAGTGGACAATGAATGGCCGTGGAACATTCTGTTGATGAGCAAAGCCCATTTCCATCTCTAAAGACATGTGAGTATGCAGAATTGCAGAATATGGACAACAGAAAATCTGCACGCACATCATCCAGTACCACTTAATTCTGCAAAGATGGTTGTGTGGTGCAGATTGATGGCATTGTTCATCGTAGCGCCGTATTTTTTCGAGGAGGTGAGTCCTGCTGGCCCTGATACTTGTACGGTCACTGGTAAACACTACAAGTGTCTTTTGCACACCAATGTCTTTCCAGCCCTTGAACAGCATGGATGTACCAATAGGATCATTTTTATGCACTATGGAGTTCCTCTACAAGTTGCATACCCTGTGAAGGAGCTGCTGCCGAGAGGTATTTCAGAAATGGTAGAATTATCAGCTGTCATTTCCCTGCAGCGTGGCCATCCAGATCATCTGGTCCTAATACATGTGGCTCCTGGCTGTGGGGTTATCTGAAAGATATTGTGTTCAGCACTCCAGTTATGAACGTAGCTTGATTGAGGACATGAATTCACAGCACATTTGAAACATGACCCCCGAGACACTTCAGTCTGTTGTGGAACATGCTCTCTCTCGACTTCAACTTGGGGCAGAAAACCGTAGTCAGCATATTCAACAAATCGTGTGCCAGGCTCATGATAGTTAGAAACCACTACAATTTTCCTTTGTATGCAGTTTGTCAGAACAATTAAAAACTGATTTTTCCCATCCGATGTAGTATGACCTTGCCATAGTGGATGGGCTTACCTGACTAATAGTGCCACAACTGTTGACTGCAGAGCTTTTACTATTATGCACATTGAACAGTACAAATGGTGTAATGTACAACTCAAACCATAGCCATTGTACTGCGATTCATCTGTCATTTGTAACTGACCCCTTTTATGTGAAGACATTTACAACATCCTCTATTGATAAAATTTTCATTAAATTTTCTTGTTCTATGATGTTTCCTCCTTCATCAATAACACATTGTCCAAATTTGATGTCATTCTGAGCAGAGGTTCTCACTACAGTGTTTTGAAACTGGAACTTTAATTATGTCTGTCTGAATGATTAACTTTCAATGGTTGCCCACATCATCCCGTCTGCCATTCATCTGAGTATGATGCACCAAAATGTGGTACAACGTGGCAAGTGACGGGACTATGTAATATGTATGCTCCCATCATTAATCAATGAGAAAGTGCAACCCTTTACTAATCCATCTGACACTGTCTTTGTTCATGGGTGCTTTTTTGATAAATTAGTGTGTTTTGTTTTTGAATGTGTTTCAGTTTATTGCACTGGTTGAAATACAGGCTTGATGGATGGATATCATCAATGGCTCTGACAAATACACATGTTGACAACTGGTACTAAATAGTTTAGTGGCTATATTTGGTCCCTCGTCTCTCACCACGTGCTGCAGTTGTTCTCTTCCCTGGCAACTGTCAGCATCAAGGAATGTTCCACTGGTTGTGATATGTTTTCAATAAAGTGACTCGCAAAGAATGCGAATACTCTTTATTCGTGTAATATTTGTTAGGTTTTCTTTGTGCCATCCATAATGAATACTGCAATGGCAAAACCTTGCATGCACCAGAACAGAAATATAAAATTATAAGCACCTAAACCAGCAGATCACTCATGAGACAAAATTGTGGTGCACCAAGTGGTACACTTCCTAAACTGAGTAAGGTGATGCAGAGGTTACCACACTGGATTTGCATTCGGGAGGATGATGGTTCCAATCCCCATTGGGCCATCAGATGTATGTTTCCTGTGATTTACCTTAATCTCTAAGACAAATGTTGTGATGGTTTCTTTGAAAGGGCGTGGCTGATTTCCTTCCCCAATCCGAGCTTGTGTCCTGTCTTTAATGACCTCATTGTTGATGGGGTGTTCTATTACAGAAAAAGCTCTTACACTAATATCTGAACAGCACAACGGAAATAATAGTTCTCAACAAAGAAAATCATCTCTGTATATTTACATAACACTGTCATTTTCTCTAAATCATTTTCGGTATGAGAAACTGGACTTTGGAACAATTTTCCTCAAAATATCAAAGAAATTAAATCCCTTTCAAACTCCAAAAGACAGCTAATGGTCCACCTTCTTTCAAAATAGCAATCTCTCCCATATGTCTGTCTGCAACTCACTCTAGTAACCCTTCCACCTCCACAACTTTACCCCCCCCCCCCCCTGTTTGCAGAGTTCCCTATTTAAATTCTGTTCTTTCCCAACACCCACTCTCATTTTAGTCTTCACCTCTTTATTTATCCCTTCCACTTCCCATAATACTAAACATGACTTCAAATATGTTAAACTAATCTTGTGAATGTTTTGTTATAGCTTCAGGTTCCATAAATCATTTGCGTGATAAATCGTAATGATGTGGAATGAGTCATTTTACATTCACATCGCAAATTAGTTTGTAAACATGGGTACATGGTGGACATTTATAAATATTTATTATTATTATTATTATATATACAAATGGTAGTAATCTACCCACCACCGTTTACACACTACAATAATCGAAATTCTTCTTCGGTATAAAAAGTGTTATCAAGGAGAAACACATTGTTTGTTTCCAAATTTTACTTTGCTGTCTGCCACACATTTTATATTGTATGGTAGGATACCAGAAATTTGATTTGCAGCATTGTACACCCATTTTTGTGCTAAAAACAAGCTGAATATAGAGTAATGACTATCATATTTCTTTCTAGTATTGTAATTACATACACCATTGTTCCTTCTGAACTGCAGTGGATTATTTACAACACAAACTTCATGAGAGAATAAGTATACAGTGCAGTGGCAGTCAGAATGCCCAGCTCCATGAACAGATGTGTACAAGATGATCATGAGTGAGCACCACATATTATTCTTACAGCACATTTTCAAGCAGTGAAGACTTTCTTTCATAACAATGAGTTACCCCAGTATATCTTTGGTATATTTTGTTCCTAGTCAGATGTAAGAGAGGAATTTTAGATAATACCCTAATCCGGTCAGGCTACATAACCAATAAATAAAATAAAGAAATAAAAATATAATTGTGACACATTTGTCTAGGTGTATCTGTCAGCAGAGTTAATCTTGGCACTTGTTGAAAAGACTTTTAATTCCTTAATTTTATCCATTGTTTGCAGTGATTCTTCCACACCTCTATTACTTTCATACATAATAAAGAACAACCGCCGTTAGCCACGTATCGTGATTTTATTAAAATGTACAATGCATTTCAGGCCATGGCAGCTCACCTTCAAGTGCTTTGAGAGTCTACATCAACTTTACATTTTGTTTAGTTCTCAGCTGTTTCTAGTGTCTCATACCTATACTAGAAACAGCCCAGAATTAAACGAAATGTAAAGTTGATATAGACTGTCAAAGCATCTGAAGATGAGCCCCAGGGCTCGAAATGCGGTGTGCATTTTAATAAAATCATGATTTGTGGCTGAAGGCAGTTGTTCTCTTAATTCCTGGTATGCTTTAGTAGCTGAGTTTCAGAACTCTCCACTATATCTTGTTTCTTCCAGGGGTGTTAATTCAAGAGCACTTTGGAAGAACCTCTGCATAGTTCTCAAAGTGGCTAGTTCACACTTTGATTTGGTCCATATGGAATGCGTATGATAAGAGTAATTGGTAGTGTGCACTGGTTACAAATGGCAGGTGTCTGTGCTGGTGTTGCAGTCTGACTCAACAGTTTTATCTTGTCAGAAATGTTTGTATTAGCATCTACTCTGCTAGACAGTAAACATATGCCATGCATATCCCTATACCCCTTCCTCTTTATGTTATGTTTCACAAATGCTGTGAAATGATGAGAAAGAACAATCTTAATGGCAGGTTGGCTTTTACATTTCAGTGAAATGTAAATAAGTTAAGTATATATTAGTGCTTGTAATATTCTTCTCATTGCTGACTTTCAGTGCCTAGTGTTCTCTGTGTATTTTAAAATAGTTACACAGTCTTTTTACTTGCCACCACAGAAATGGGTTATCAGTTTGTCTTCAAAAAGTACATCTCAGTTTTATGTTGTTGCTTGACCACCCATGAAATGCTTTTTGCATTCTTCGTGATGGAGTGTTTATTGAGTGACAGCTGAATGTAACTGCATGTGCGGTATATAAAGGCAAATATAATTGTATTGGATTTTCAGAATGCCTATATTAACTTTAGACTCATTAACTTAAGACTCCATTTCATGTAAAATGCACTTCTGTCGAGATATTTCATGGACTCGTAAAGTGACCCCATTGATTTGATTTTGGTGAAGGGTGCTTGATTTAGGCAATCATTTTTTTTTTTGCATGGAGTCACACACAGTTCAGAGGCACTAAAAATTAGAGCATCATTTACACAGTTCCTTGTATTGCATCCAACATAAAGTGTTCAAAATATATTCATAGTCGGCCGAGCCGTCTAGAATATCTGGAGCATCGTTTATCATTTACCAAGACTGGGGAATGTGCTATTTTCTAGGTAAATACCAAAATATTGTTACGTTTATTGAGTTAATAATTGGACATTAGTGGGAAGAATGTGAACTTCCACGTTAGCCATTCATAAGAGTCACTTGTTTCAGTAATGAGAAAATACATTTTTTATTTGAGTTTCCAAGTGGCATTGAGTTTCCATCTGTCGTATGTCATGACATCATACAATTGATGGTGATGGCATATGAGGCTATGTGCTAGCTGAGCAAGTAGTAGAAGTCCACTCACCTGAGTGTGTCAAATTCTTTTTTGTTGCTAAGATAATTGGCAGCCTTGTTTCAGTGACTGTAGTATATATGATTTTTTGCTACCTACAGTCATGCATGAAGCTACTTCCTCCAAGCAGCTGAGTTATGAGTACTGAAAAGAAACAATCCACATTGTTCTCATCTATTTTCCTCCTTAATGTGTGTGTCATGTACAGTTGCTTCACAGTGATGGTAACAGGTGTATAGTATCATATTGTAACTTATCCATTAAAGGTTTGTTTTACAGTGACATTACATTTGTCAGATTATTACAGGCAAACACATGATTTTTATGTATTGACAGAGGCAGCATGTGCTTGAAGTGGCCAAAATCTTAAATCATGATAACTGTACAGAGCATGAGCCTACTTCCTCCTGAGTCAGAGCCCACTGTCTTTTATAACAGATTCATTTTCTCTTTCGTTTTGCACTTATTTAATACTATTTAATTATTGCAGTAATCAGTGACAATGTATACTGTAGCCATCTTCAGCCACCACCAAGATCTTCAATACTTGTGCATAAAAATATTCATGGGATTTTTGTCAGTTTTTAAATTGCAAAATCATTTTATATTTATGTTACAATAAAAATTCCCAGCTTATGTCACCAGTACCTCCTAATTCGTGTGTAGACGATCTGTTACAGCAGTGGATTTGGAAGACAAGAACCACACACAACTTGTGTGTTATTAATTATTATTCATTATTCATGTTTATAACTGGTTAATAGTTGCTTACAATGAGGAACTCCTCTTATAAATTTAACGTGATGGCTGCAGAGTGTAACCTTCATATTGTGATCAAAAGTCTATAAAGTTACAGAATTTTAAAAACCGAAAAAATAAATTCATTCAATTTTCTAGTATACACAACATCTTTCTAGGAAGTAAGGTGATTGGAAATTATAAAGAAATGTTAAATTATATTATTTGCTAACTGTACAGAAAGAAAAAAGTAGGAGAGAGGCAAGGGTAAAATTTTGGAAAACTGTACCTGTTTGTAGTTTTCTGTAAGGACATGGAATAAAGGTTCTATGGAAATAGAAAGAGATTTTGACACACAGCAGAAATGAGTTCTTTGAGAATAGCAGCAGGAGTCACAAGAAGACAAAGGAAAAGAAATAATGAAATAGGGACAGAGTTACAAATGCAAAGTATAATGACATTCACAAAAGGCTAGAACAAATTTGATAAATCACTTGCACACTTATATTGAAGAAAGATACAGAGTACCAGCTGGTGGGATGAATTACAAGTTGACAATGAAGGAAGACATGGAAAAACCAACACCCTCAAAAAGCAGTTGAGGATGGGTAAAGCTATACCAGCTAAAATGTGACAGAATGTTATCTTTCTTTCGTGCAAGTCAGTCTGATATAATAAAGTATTTTAGTGATTTATTCCAGATAGTCGCAGTTAGTAACTCTGTCCCTATTTCATTATTTCTTTTCCTTTGTCTTCTTGTGAAACTTACTGCTATTCCCAAAGAACTCATTTCTGCTGTCTGTAATTTACTTTTATAATTATTGAGAAAGCTACTGGAACTTGATAGTTAATAAACCATGATCAGCCACCTCTGAAATTGATCATTACTATTGAAATTTGTTCTGTTTTGAGAAATTTCTGTGCATGTTCATCGAACATATGGAGCATTAAATTACTTAGAATTTAACTTACTTAATGAAACAATAAATAGCATAATATGAAGAGACAGTAGTTTCTCTTTATTTCTCTTGTTAATGCATTTCTCATGTACTTCTATAAAAGTTTGTGATGGAAACAAAAACTTATCATTTTGTGCCTTTTCTAGTTTGTTACTTAACATTTGATCATAGAAAAAAACTTTTCATATATTTACTCAGTGCTGTTATATATATCATTCATTCAGTCATAAAATTTGCATGAAATGACCAAAAAATGCTACATTGTTTGTAATTTTAATATAAATATAAAGAAAATGTTTTTCACTTGTTGCAGGTTGTTTGTCATATACGAGGCAGCAGTCATGCCTGGCCAAGACACAAATCCAGCTGATCACAGTTCAGGTATTTATCTTTTCTAGTCTTTTCATTTAAATAATGTACTACAAACTAGAACTTCCATAGACTTCGAAGAGAAAAATTTCATTTTGGATGAGTGCACAATTTACATTTTTGTTTTAGCTCAGCATAATCCACAGTGATAGAAAAACTGTAGTCTATTATGATGAAGTAGACATGCTGCCAATTGTTATAGCGGTGGAGAAATGAATTTCACTTCACCAGTAAATTTTTGTTTGTTTAAAGTGTAACTTCTGTTGGTTAGATGCTCACAAGTAGTGGATGTGGGAAGACTTGATCTGTTAGTTTTCTGTGAGTCTGTCATGGTTTTATTCCCAGACACTTGGATTTCAAACTGTATTAAAATACCTTGTGTAGGGAAAAAGTAGATTGTATGGTGATATAGGAGAATATTGTAAAATAATTGATATGAAACATATCAGTTGTTTTGTACAAATAAAGTGTTAAATTTGTGCTGTACTGTCAGTTAATTTACCTGAAAATTTCATATTGTAAATTGCTGTGAGCAGTTGAATTGGAGCCTTTTTATTTCACAGTGTTTTTCCTGGTAACATAATATTGTAGGAAAGATTGCTAGTTGGCACTTTCATATTGCATCAAAGTGACATTAGGTATTGTCATTACATTCATGAGTGGATCAGTTTTTGTTGTTAACTGTGTAGTCCCATGGCTCAAAGGGAGCGAACTTGTCATTTTGATTAACCAACATGGGAGATAATGCTTAGAGACAAAAAGCTGTCAATACTTCATTGTTGAATAGAAGTGAACGGTACTTTGCATGTTCATGATTCTTGTGTGACTTATTAGTATTAAATTGTCTAAGAAGATCTGCCTTAATTATGTGTTGCTGTATTACAAACGTATTTAGATATGAATGTAGAATTGGACAACAGTTGGGAGAATGGCAGACCATCCAGTTCACCATCTACAGTTAACAGGGAAAGTGATGCTCATCAAGAAACATCACCATCAAACACAACAAATGATAATTCCTTCCAGGTGAGATGTAGATTTTGAATAATTTCACTGAAATCTTCTTTATACATAACACTGAAGTTTTTTGCAGTATTCGAGTTGCTATTAATAAGTGTACATGTGATGTAATAGAGTTCAGTTTGGGAAAATATTTCCATTTGCATAAGATGACTTAACAAAGTTTTACTGTTTCAATGTTGCATTAGAGGTATTGGCTACACTCTAACACTAAGTGGCTAAAAATCTCCGAACACCCATTACTGTTCATTACAAAGAGCAGACTAGTGAAAAATGCACATACCCGACATCGTTCATCCAAATTTCACTGTTGTTATAACAAACTTGAATAGATACCATGTATTAAACATCTTTTAGGTCAGCACATCCATTATGAGTGCTACATCATCATGTAGCATGACACATCACTCCATAATACAGGCTTCCACACCTACACAAACCAGTGCAATGTCGTTTATAACAAAGTGACATAGTGCATCTGTTCTTTTTCTCAGTGATTTCTGAGCAACAGTATGAGTCTGAAGATTGAATCTTAGAACCTTTTGGGGATCATTCTGTAATTTACCTTTGAACCTGAGCTGCAACAAGAGTCGGTCGCAGGTTCGAATCCTGCCTCAGGCATGGATGTGTGTGATGTCCTTAGGTTAGTTAGGTTTAAGTAGTTGTAAGTCTAGGGGACTGAGGACCTCAGATGTTAAGTCCCATAGTGCTCAGAGCCATTTGCAACAAAAGTTTACCGGACTATGTTGTAGAGTTTGACAATTGCTATCAGTTCATTTATTAGACGGCAAGCAATATGCTTTGTATTGGATGCTTCCATGACATTTCAACGTTACAATAACTCAACTGAAAACATGCAGACAGCATGACCAAATGGGGCACATACAGTCTGTGACATTCAGACTTGGCCACTTTCTCCGTTTATTCATTCTGGCTGAAAACATGAACTGTGATGACACATTGTCCTTGAACATTTTTAATTTTGGATACATAGCCAAAAGTTGCACGAAGCATAATCAGTGGGGTGTTCAGAAACTTTTGGCCATGCAGTAAATTTTTATTCCACAATGTGCAAATAGAAAGGTGCTGAGAAACAATGTGATGTATGCTATATTAGTGAAATATTTTATCTGGCAGCTGTGTCAAACTATACAACTGGAGGACAGTGTGGACTGGAGCCATAGATTGCCCTCAACATCACCACTTACATGGCAAAACCATACTCATGATGAACCAGGTCCATCAGCTTCAGCAAGTAACAGCACTTTTCGGGTGAGCGCCATTTTCCCCTACCTTTGTTTGACTTCTGGATAATAATACCAACATATGTTTGTGTGTTCAATTTTGAGTGACCAAATAAGACACACATATTTTAATGAATATGTTTAGTGATACCACAATAAATCAAGTTAGAGGAAACTTATACAATGTATGACTCGTAGCAGTGTTAACAGGTGATTTGTGACTAGTACCAGTAAGCACAAATGTTAAAAGATACAAGCAACTGATGTACAACAAAATAGTTATTCATAGTTAAACTACCAAATTCGTTACAGCACAGTGGTTACTGGCGGACAGCTCCTAAATAGGACAAAATTACTTATTATTTTTATGATTTCTAAGGAATTTGACAACTTCTTAATTTGAGAGATTTTTTTTATGCCATACTTGAAATATTATGCTGTAGGGTACTACTTTTTTTAGTATTAAATTGGAGAACATTTCCAGGACAGTTGTGGACTCTGACTGTAATTTATTGGTTAGGTACAGCGGATTAAAATTGGAGGAAGGAAGGAAATCAAGGAGACGGGACCTGGATATATTGAAGGCATCAGAAACAGTTGCGAATATCGAGGTGTGCATTAGTCAATGATTGAAATTATGGAAAGGAATACAATAGAAGACAATTGGGTAGCTTTAAGAAATGAATTATGGCAGTGGAGTATCAAAGACCCAGAATAAATCCTTGTATGACACAGGAGATATCCTAGAGCATATTTTAAACTCAAACTTATTGAGGCGTCTGGGGCAAAACCATCATGCGTTCCATAAATGTCAGATCACGTGAAACCGTACTAGTCATCTTTCTCACATGACATTGTGAAAGCCATGAATCAAGGAAATCAGGTAGATACAGTACTTCTTGACTTCAAAAAGCATTTGACTTGGAACCACGCCAGTGTTTGTTAATCCATATGCACGCCCACTTATTTTTGTGATATTATATGCATGGAGTATTTTTCACCCTAGTTTATATATATATATATATATATATATATGGAAACATTCCACGCGGAAAAATATATTTAAAAACAAAGATGATGTGACTTACCATACGAAAGCGCTGGCAGGTCGATAGAAACACAGACAGACACATACATACACACAAAATTCAAGCTTTCGCAACAAACTGTTGCCTCATCAGGAAAGAGGGACGGAGAGGGAAAGACGAAAGGAAGTGGGTTTTAAGGGAGAGGGTAAGGAGTCATTCCAATCCCGGGAGCGGAAAGACTTACCTTAGGGGCAAAAAAGGACGGGTATACACTCGCGTGCGCGCGCGCACACACACACACACACACACACACACACACACACACACACACACACACACACACACACACACAAGCAGACATATTTAAAGACAAAGAGTTTGGGCAGAGATGTCAGTCGAGGCGGAAGTGCAGAGGCAAAGATGATGTTGAATGACAGGTGAGGTATGAGTGGCGGCAACTTGAAATTAGCGGAGATTGAGGCCTGGTGGGTAACGGGAAGAGAGGATATATTCAAGAGCAAGTTCCCATCTCCGGAGTTCGGATAGGTTGGTGTTGGTGGGAAGTATCCAGATAACCCGGACGATGTAACACTGTGGCAAGATGTGCTGGCTGTGCACCAAGGCATGTTTAGCCACAGGGTGATCCTCATTACCAACAAACACTGTCTGCCTGTGTCTATTCATGCGAATGGACAGTTTGTTGCTGGTCATTCCCACATAGAATGCATCACAGTGTAGGCAGGTCAGTTGGTAAATCACGTGGGTGCTTTCAGATGTGGCTCTGCCTTTGATCGTGTACACCTTCCGGGTTACAGGACTGGAGTAGGTGGTGGTGGGAGGGTGCATGGGACAGGTTTTACACTGGGGGAGGTTACAAGGATAGGAGCCAGAGGGTAGGGAAGGTGGTTTGGGGATTTCATAGGGATGAACTAAGAGGTTATGAAGGTTAGGTGGACAGCAGAAAGACACTCTTGGTGGAGTGGGGAGGATTTCATGAAGGATGGATCTCATTTCAGGGCAGGATTTGAGGAAGTCGTATCCCTGCTGGAGAGCCACATTCAGAGTCTGGTCCAGTCCCGGAAAGTATCCTGTCACAAGTGGGGCACTTTTGTGGTTCTTCTGTGGGGGATTCTGGGTTTGAGAGGATGAGGAAGTGGCTCTGGTTATTTGCTTCTGTACCAGGTCGGGAGGGTAGTTGCGGGATGCGAAAGCTGTTGTCAGGTTGTTGGTGTAATGGTTCAGGGATTCTGGACTGGAGCAGATTCGTTTGCCACGAAGACCTAGGCTGTAGGGAAGGGACCGTTTGATGTGGAATGGGTGGCAGCTATCATAATGGAGGTACTGTTGCTTGTTGGTGGGTTTGATGTGGACGGACGTGTGAAGCTGGCCATTGGACAGGTGGAGGTCAACGTCAAGGAAATTGGCATGGGATTTGGAGTAGGACCAGGTGAATCTGATGGAACCAAAGGAGTTGAGGTTGGAGAGGAAATTCTGGAGTTCTTCTTCACTGTGAGTCCAGATCATGAAGATGTCATCAATAAATCTGTACCAAACTTTGGGTTGGCAGGCCTGGGTAACCAAGAAGGCTTCCTCTAAGCGACCCATGAATAGATTGGCGTATGAGGGGTCATCCTGGTACCCATGGCTGTTCCCTTTAATTGTTGGTATGTCTGGCCTTCAAAAGTGAAGAAGTTGTGGGTCAGGATGAAGCTGGCTAAGGTGATGAGGAAAGAGGTTTTAGGTAGGGTGGCAGGTGATCGGCGTGAAAGGAAATGCTCCATTTCAGTGAGGCCCTGGACGTGCGGAATATTTGTGTATAAGGAAGTGGCATCAATGGTTACAAGGATGGTTTCCGGGAGTAACACATTGGGTAAGGATTCCAGGCGTTCGAGAAAGTGGTTGGTGTCTTTGATGAAGGATGGGAGACTGCATGTAGTGGGTTGAAGGTGTTGATCTACGTAGGCAGAGATACGTCCACATCAAACCCACCAACAAGCAACAGTACCTCCATTATGACAGCTGCCACCCATTCCACATCAAACGGTCCCTTCCCTGCAGCCTAGGTCTTCGTGGCAAACGAATCTGCTCCAGTCCGGAATCCCTGAACAATTACACCAACAACCTGACAACAGCTTTCACATCCCGCAACTACCCTCCCGATCTGGTACAGAAGCAAATAACCAGAGCCACTTCCTCATCCTCTCAAACCCAGAACCTCCCACAGAAGAACCACAAAAGTGCCCCACTTGTGACAGGATACTTTCCGGGACTGGATCAGATTCTGAATGTGGCTCTCCAGCAGGGATACGACTTCCTCAAATCCTGCCCTGAAATGAGATCCATCCTTCATGAAATCCTCCCCACTCCACCAAGAGTGTCTTTCCGCCGTCCACCTAACCTTCGTAACCTCTTAGTTCATCCCTATGAAATCCCCAAACCACCTTCCCTACCCTCTGGCTCCTATCCTTGTAACTGCCCCCGGTGTAAAACCTGTCCCATGCACCCTCCCACCACCACCTACTCCAGTCCTGTAACCCGGAAGGTGTACACGATCAAAGGCAGAGCCACGTGTGAAAGCACCCACGTGATCTACCAACTGACCTGCCTACACTGTGACGCATTCTATGTGGGAATGACCAGCAACAAACTGTCCATTCGCATGAATGGACACAGGCAGACAGTGTTTGTTGGTAATGAGGATCACCCTGTGGCTAAACATGCCTTGGTGCACGGCCAGCACATCTTGGCACAGTGTTACACCGTCCGGGTTACCTGGATACTTCCCACTAACACCAACCTATCCGAACTCCGGAGATGGGAACTTGCTCTTGAATATATCCTCTCTTCCCGTTACCCACCAGGCCTCAATCTCCGCTAATTTCAAGTTGCCGCCACTCATACCTCACCTGTCATTCAACAACATCTTTGCCCCTGCACTTCCGCCTCGACTGACATCTCTGCCCAAACTCTTTGTCTTTAAATATGTCTGCTTGTGTCTGTATATGTGTGGATGGATATGTGTATGTGTGTGTGTGTGTGTGCGCGAGTGTATACCCGTCCTTTTTTCCCCCTAAGGTAAGTCTTTCCGCTCCCAGGATTGGAATGACTCCTTACCCTCTCCCTTAAAACCCACTTCCTTTCGTCTTTCCCTCTCCTTCCCTCTTTCCTGATGAGGCAACAGTTTGTTGCGAAAGCTTGAATTTTGTGTGTATGTATGTGTCTGTTTGTGTTTCTATCGACCTGCCAGCGCTTTCGTATGGTAAATATATTTTTCCCGCGTGGAATGTATATATGGAACTATTTAGGAAATTGAAATATGCATGTACACATCACATCAGAGTATTTTAAAGATGCATTTAATGATTTTGTGAGATGTAAACACTCGCTTCTCTTAATGGGGGAAAAAAAAAAAAAATGGATCTCACAAAGACAGTGTATTCTGCAGAGTTGTCTGTTATATCTAACCAGAGTCATTACAGATACATTCTTTACAAACTGAAAATTAATGTTCCTTAGATATTAACCTGCAGCGGGTCTTAATGATTCCCATTTAGAATCCGTCAACTCATACAAATACCTAGGAGTAATAATTTTTAGGAATATGAAATCAAATGATAACATAGACTTTGCTACAAGCAAGCAGGCAACAGAATTTTTCTTTGGCAGCATACTAGGAAAATGCAGTCATGCTACTAACGACTACTTACAGTTCACTTGTGTATCCCTTCTTAGAATGTAGAATGTAGTTTTGGTTTTCCAGTCCTTTTTCTGGGAACACGTGTCATATCTCCCAGAAGACAATCAAGCTTTCTTCTGTTGTGGCTCTTCCATTCCAGTGATGGATTTCACAGCAAATTTGGTAAGTGACGGCATTTCTTGGTGGTCCAGATTTTTTCCAGAGTGCCATGCTTTCGTTTGCAGCTCGCTTGAAATATTGCAGCCACATCCTCTGAATCATAACTGTTTGTCCCATTGCTTAGTATCTGTATTATGATCATGCTCTGATATGTGGTCGTTTTCGCTGTCAGACAAATTATTTATCTCGTGTTCATTTGCACAATGTTCTACATTGGAAGCCATGTCTTTATCACACTTCAATCTGCAATGTACTCCCAAAGTGCAGTGGCTACAATTGCTGTGTTATCACATGCATGGGGAATTTTTTGCCCAGGCACTAAAAAAATACCTTCACTCAAGAAGACAATCCATGGAAGTGAGGAGGGACAGTTGGTTGAAAGGTATGTGGAAAGTCATAGTTGTAGAATTTATTCAACAGTTCTAGCAACTTATCAGAGCTACATATGTCATTATGTGTACAATTATTTGGGATATTAAAACAGAACTTGTAACTGCGTTGAGAATTGATGGGTAGGCAGCATGCAACCTGTTATCTTGGTCATTGCCAGAAGGGCAAGTAATTTGAGGCATGCCCCACAGAATTGTATTTGGACCCATGTTGTTTGTATTTTATATTAACACTGTAGCAGACAATATTAATAGCAACCTCAGGCTTTTTTGGGAATGATGCAGTTGTCTGTATTGAAGTAAAGTTTGAAAAAAGCTGCCTAAATATTCAGGCTGATCCTGATAAGATTTCAGAGTGCTACAAAGATTGTCTGCTTGCTCTAAATGTACAGAAATATAAAATTATGCTCTTCAAAAAATGAAAAATGTAGTATCCTATGAAGACAATGTTAATGATTCCCATTTAAAATCAATCACCTCATACAGCTATGTGGGTGTAATCATTTTTAGGAATAAGAAATGGAATGATAACATAGGCTTTGCTGTAGGCAAACAGGTGACAGATTTTTGTTCATTGGCAGGATACTGGGAAAATGTAATCATCTTACAAAGGAGACTGCTTACAGTTCACTTGTGTATCTCATCTTAGAATATTGCTCAAATGTGTGGTACCCATACGAAATAGGACTAACATGGGATGTTGGATATATACAAAGAAGCACAGCATGAATGGTTACAGGAGTGTTTGAGTCACAGGAGAGCATCAGAAATGTTGAAAAACTTGAATTGGCAAACACTTGAAGACAGAAACAAATTATCCCTCAAAAGTCTACTTACAAAATTGGTAGAACCAGTATTAATTGAAGAATCCAGCCATATTCTTCAGCCACATATGCATTGGACCCCCATACTGACTGTGAATACAGAATTAGACTAATTGCAGCATGCATAGAAGCATTTTAGCAGTCATTCGTCCCCCACTCAATACGTAATTCGAATGGGAAGATACCTGCACCCTGTGCCACGCCTGGTTTGCAGAGAGTCTTTGTAGACAGAGATACTGAATTTAACTGACGAAAAGAGAAAAATGTAAAAATGCAGCAAAATGGAGCAGGCATAAGGAGATACCCAAGTCTAAACAATATGACTGACAGAAAGTGCAAAATGGTAGAGCGTGAATGGTTTGACAAGAAATTGAAAGTTATAGAAGCATGCATGACCAAAGGAAAGATAATTGCCACCTGTAGGAAAGTTCCTGTAGGAAATTAAGAGCTCATATAGCTAGCCAGTACTAACAAGGGAAACTTCCCATCCCAACACCCTCAGATTTAGTCTTAAGATGCGCCAGTAGGTAGCATATCAAAAACTGAACACAGATCGAGCATGAAAACAGGAAGAAGGTGTACTGAACCGTGAAAAAAAGCAGCAAAATAGAAACAGTGAATGGTCCTAACTCAGAGTTTTGTCGCTGCAACGTTGTGGTTATGTGGTTACGGTGTTGGACTATGAAGGTGGAGGGAGATCCATGTCCAAATCTAGCTCGTGCCAATTATTATTATTATTTTTTTTTCACAAAATTCATGAACTTTATGTCTGGTCATTAACATCTCTTTTCTCCTTCTGTAGTCTTAGCAGTTGTCATACTATACACTGGTTATAGAATATGTCATGTTGTATTACCATTGCAAGTAAATGCGATGAATAGTGAGAGCAGGCGACATGCCACATCAACCTTTCACAGAAATGAAAAGGAATAAGCGGATGTGAAGAATGTTACAACAAAGGAATTCAAAACTTCCAAAACGGAACACAAGAGTCATAACATGTGACATCTGTGTAGAACTAATAGTTGGTAAATAGGTCTGGAGGTCATTTTCTTACACTTCGTGGTTGCAAACGGACGTTACACCACAACACAGACACAAATTTGAATACAGCGAACAGACATGTCAGTAACTAGATGGACAGTTCATAATTTTGTGGGTGAAAACAGAAAAGACGGGGAATGTTTGAGATTTGACATGGATCTGTCTGTCCCTTGGCAGTCCAATACCGTATCTACATAACCGTGATGGCGTGGCCACACACACATACTCAGTGCTGCACATCTTGAGCTTGGACTGTTCACTGTTTCTATTTTGCTTCTTTTTTTCTCTGTTTAGTAGGCCTTCTTCCTGTTTTCATGGTGTTCAGTATTTGAGGGCTATCGACTGGGCCATCTGACAACTAAATCTGAGGGGGCTGTAATGGGGAGTTTCCCTTGTAAGCAAAGAAGGGATGGCTGAAAGATAAAAGGAATGTATAGGAGGGCTGTACAAGGTAAAAAAATACTCGAAAACAATATTACCGTATGGGAAGAGGAATGAGATGAAGTTGAGATGTGGATATGACTGAAAAGAATTAGTCAGAGGAGTGAAAAATGTAAGTCTAAACGAAGGTCCTGGATTAGATGATCCCCAGAGAATTATTAAGATTCTTGGGTGTTCATGCCATGACAAAACTATTCCTCCTGGTATGCAAGATATATAACACAGGCAAAATACCCTCAGACTTTAAGGAGGATTTCATAATTCTTTTTCCAAAGAAGGCTGGTGCTGATAGATGTTAATATTATAGAACCATCAATTTAATAAGTCGTGGTTGTAAAGTACTGACACGAATTCCTTACAGAATGAAAAATCTGGAAGAAGCTGACTTTGAGAAACATTTGACATTAAGATTTTAATTCGATCTGAGATGGTAAGAGACTCAGAATAGCAGATGAGCAGGATTGATAGTGTCTTAAAAAGAAGTTATAAGATGAATCGCAGCAAAAATAAAAGTGTAATGGAATGTAGTCAAATTAAATAAGACAATGCTGATTGTGTGAAGCAGTTGATTAGCACAAAAATGAACCTAAATCAGATGAACTTGAAAGTCTGCATTGTATAAACAGTAATCACAGATTATTTTGCTGTTAACTAGGATCAGCTTCCACAGACAAAATTTTGTGATCAAATCAAGTCCAGTTATATTCATCAGTTCATAATCTAGTGACACTACAAAAGAAAGAACTTTTGGCAAATGCAAGTGTAGAAGAAATAATAATACAGAAGTTCTTATTAACACTGTCACACTGCCGAAGCTCATTTAAAAAAAAAAATTTTTTTGTCTCTATGGGTGGGTTGAGGAGAATATTGGTGATGTTAGTAATTGTTCTCATCAGAATACTTGGAGAAACTTGCAAGTAATGTGAAAAGATTATTTCACTTATTGCTTCTTTGCCCCTGGAAATGCTTGCTGATGTGCAAAATGATTAAGTGATGGTTCATTGTCCACATTAACCTGTAGATCTCCATATATCTGGATGGGAAGTCTGCTCAGATGTCTGAAGAAGTCAGTAGCGTACCAACTCCAGTGGGAACATGCCCCGTAAATCATGCTACTGGTCAAATCAACACAAGTGTATACCTCTGGTGCACTGTGCTTCAATAGTTTCTTGTGAATGATTTAAATATTCATTCCCAGAGAAAGCTGTCTGAATCTGTAGTCAACAGTCAGTAGTGTGTGTATTTTCATCACGCTCAGCAAAGTAGTGAAAGCTTGATGTGATGCCACAGTCATCTACAGTTTGTGTTTTGAGTGAAATCGGCTGCACCACAAAATAACGGAAACTAGGTGGGCATGAATTATTAGCTCCAAACCATGTACTCTTTGTGATTTCTGGTCTAAAGATAACTATGATAAATCACATTTTAAAATTACTGAATCAAAATGAGGGGAAAAAGAAATTTATAATACAAGGTAACTAAAAGGTGGTAGGAGACATTTTGGGGCTGACTTAGGTAATGGAGAGAAATGTGGGGAGAGGAGTAAAAATTGTAAAGGGATACCAGATCTCGAATACAGTTAGCGGTTTCAATTGGACATAGGTTACAGTAGTTATGCAGAGATGATGAGGCTTGCACAGATTAGACTAGCATGGAGATCACTGCATGAGACCAGTCTTCAGTCTGAAGACAACACTAACAGAAAGCTCAGAACTAGATAATCCAGGACTAAAGACAGTTAAACTGCCTAATGCTTGTAAACACTACTTGAAAGTCAGTATCTTGCTAGTGTCGTATGTCAACTGTATTGTTGCCTTTCTGTCCATGAACATAGTTTCATTAAGTGTAGATTGTAGGAGATTTGCAGTTATGATAACCGAAAAGCAGATGTGAATTAATAATGTTAACATAGAAAAATTTTAAGAGATCAATAAAAGATGTTGTAAACATCAGGAAAATATTAATTCTGGAAGCATGAAAAGTAGGATTATACTGCAATGACCAATAATGGCTACAGTCTTGATATAGTCAATAAAATACACAGGAAGAAAATTAAGGCCAAGTGTGCAAAAGCTCAGTAGTAAATTGAGCCCAGTATATCCAAAGGTCTGTCGTGAGTCCAAGGAATTTTATCTGTCATTTAGCACTTCATTCACCTCTGGCAATGTTTGTTATGTGAAAAATGTTGAGTTGCTTTGTGGTTCAAGTCCACATTACTCCGTAGGTTCCTCTGTAACTGACAGGGTAAGTTGTTCATAGGTTAGAAGAAAGCAGGTGCATACCACCTCCAATAGGACCATGTTCAGTAAAACATTATGTTATTCAAACCAATCTTCAGGTTGGTGACACCTTTACCTTATGCAAATGAAACTTGAGAAGTAACATTAGCAAAAATAGAAAGAAATGAGAAAGAGAAGTGTGTTATATTACTGCACTTAGGGAATGTTTCACAAAAAACAAGTTACACGTTTCTTAATGTTAATCTTGAAAATAGCTGTTGCACAGAAAACAAACTCAAACGAACATAATATTCGGAATAGACAAAACTAAAAAAATACAACCAGTCAGGAATATATAAAATTAAATACAGTGACAGTGATATGGTCTACATACAGGATGAAACTTTCTTAAAAGATAGAGGGGACATGTAAACAAAAGTGGAACCAGCCTCACACATTTAGCACCCATCTCTGCGAAAAATAACACCCTATAATATATATGAGGTTAACGCCAAAAATTTTTAGCTGAAATTCAGAAAAAAATATAACTATTACAATATTTTAAAATACTTTCCGTAAACACTTATACATTTCTCCATCCTCTTTAACCATTTACAAATTGTTTCAGTCCAAGCTTCTTTAGGGAAGTCTCTTCGAGCACTGTTGTATGCTGCAATAGCCTCATCGTTAGATGTTAAATGCTGCCCATAAATTCTTTTCCTTCGGATTTGGGAACAGGAAGAAGTCGATGGGGCCAGGTCAGGTGAAAAGAGTGAGTGTGGTCACACACACACTTTCTCCTTCTGCAAGAAGTCCATTGTTCTGGCAGCTATTTGTGTTGACAAATTGTCATGATATAGATGAAGGTGCCACTCTTCAACTTTGGGTGCTGTGACCTCCATGTGGCTGTGACTTTTGGCAGATATTTGATCACATATCACTCAGCATTGATTGTACGATGTGTGTCCAGGCTCACAGAGGTGAGATAACCCATCTTGGTGAAGAAAGTGACCACCATCGCCTTTCCAGAGCTCCTACTTCTCTGAAATGTTCATGGGTGGTTCCTTACCTGGAAATCATCATAATGCAGACTGCCTCTTCCTTTCAGAGTCATAATGGCACACTCATGTTTTGTCACCAGTGATGATAATATACCTGTCTTTGGACCACTGTTTGTCAAATTTTTCAAGAATAAGATGACTCCAATCCATTCTTGTGTTGTTTTGGGCATTCTCTCAAAGAATGTGGCATCCAACATGCATATCTCTTGTTGGGGTTGAAGGATCATGAACAATGATCCACACTACAATTGATCCAATATTTAGAGTCCCTTTAATGTCATAAAATGTGAGGTGAGGTTACTCTTCAATCATTTTCCCCACAAAATTAATGTTTTCTTGGGTCATTTGCCATTGCTGGGTGACTGGGGTAAGGTTCATATTTGATAGACTCGCAATCCCTTGAAAATTCACAAAACTAATTTCTAACAGTGACCAAAGAAGGGACAGGTACACCAAAAATATATTCCGGAGAAAAGTGTCATTCTTCTTCATTTAACTTCATTTTGTAGTCGTCATCAGTATGCTTGCGACAGAATGCCTACCTAATATGTTCCAAAATGCTGTGCATAAAAACAAGATTTCCCATTGTTAATACATTGTGTTCTGTTGATGGTGAAAAGGTACAGGGTCAAAGTATGAATATTACATACTTCCTCCTGCTTAGGTAAATGGAGCAAATCAGTTGCTTCTTTTTGCATTTGATATAGTCTGTGTTGGACTTGATGGGAGGCACCATTAGTTTGTTGGCAGTTCTTGAAAAATTTCAAAGAAAATAGCTTTTTACTATATTTTTGCTGTCACCAGTGGACCAGAACTCAGCCAAGGATTCCAAGACAGCTACATACAGCAAATGGCTGAAATTTTTGTGACATATTCCTGAGATCCTGAACAGACTTGAAAATATTCTTGATATCTTTATCCGTTTCCATTGTACAAAGGCTCAGAGTTACCCTACTTTTACACTTAAAATCTGGTACAAGTAGAAATCTGAATAATAAGTAACCACAGCAAATTGCTCAGATTTTAGTGATGTGTTCTCTAGGTATTTATCTAGAAAAGCCATCTCCCCGTTCGCAAAAATCTTTATCCATAATGGAGAAAAACCCCAAAAGCTTGTGTATTGGGTGCCAAAACCCTGCCGCAGAGTCCAAGATGGCTGTGCACAACAAATGGATGTAATTTTTACGTGGTATTCCTAAGATCCCAATTTCAATTGCCTGTGAAAATTTTCTTCGTATCTTTATTGATTTCTGAGATACAGAGCTTCAAAGTTATCGTACTTACAAGGTAAAATACACATGTCAAATCTGTTGTGAGGCAAAAATTAGTATGGAGAAATATGCTGTAAAGTGTCTCTGTCATCACCTGTTAATCTCATGTTGTACTGAAGCACATGCAAAATTTTTGTGCATTAAAATTATGGTCTGAGGTGTAAAATTAGTTTTGCATTTCTTTAACTTCCTGTAAGTAAACTATCTAAATTTTACTGACCAATACATTTTTCATGTTATTTACATGCCTTGCTGTAGCAGGGGGAAAAAGGAACCAGTGGAAAAATGCTCCTATGAGAGCACAAAAAAATGTGCATATGTCTGTTTATTTAAAAGACTCTGACTGAAAAGTGGAGTACCAGCTGCCTCATTCTACCTTCCTCAGCTTATTTAAAAATTTTCCAAAAACTTTTGGCATGAGAATGTATTCAAGCTGTTTTATGCTGAGAGAGAAGAAGAAAGTGACGGGGGCAAAGTGATGGAAAAGTAATAAATGCTGGAAGATACTAGACAGTGCTTATGTTACAGAAAGAGCAAAGTAGACAATGGTATGGTGAGAGAGAGACAGGGAATCAGTGCCAAGGAACAAAAGGAACATAGTTGACAGTGACAGAACAGTGCTAAGAAAAGAGCGAAGGAGACAGTGCCAGGAGGGAGGAGTAAAGAGAAAGAGAAATTGAAAGTGGAAGTGGGTGAGAGCCAGTGATAATGAGAGACAGAGTATATGTCAGTGACAACAAGGAAGAGAGAGATAGTGATAGTGAGAAGAGGGGGCAGGAGTAGGAAGAAAGGAATGAGATATTAGCAATAAGAACAGCTTTTTGGTGATATACAGGGAGACAGTGACAGTGGGAGAAGACAGTTGTTGTAGGATAGAATGAAGGGGACTGCGGCTGTGGCGCAGGAGACTGTGACAGAAAGACACAAAGACGTAACGACAATGAGTTGGGCTGAATAAATCGGTGAGAAAGGGCAACTGGGAATGGATGGGTATGAGCAACTTACAATGGTGGACTAGTGTGTGTGTGAGTTGGAACTTGTGGAAAAAGTGTGAATCTGTTCCCAAAGTTTTTAAAGGTGCTGAGGAAGGTAGAATGAGGCAGCTGGTAGCCCACTTCTCAGTCAGATTCTTTTAAATACACAGGAACATATTCACATTTTTTGGTCTCTATAGGAGCATTTTTCTGCTGGTATATCATTGCATGAAAATCACAGCACACCAGATTCATTTTGTACTGTGTCTGACTCAGCACTGGCTGCATCTCCCTCATCGTTTGCAGTGTGGTTTAAAATCCATTGATAGGGGAATTGCCGTGAGCATGCGCATAGATATATAATAATAATAAAATAATAATAATAATAATAATAATAATAATAATGCTGTTTCCAACTGAAATAGTCCCATTTTCAGCAGGATTTCGGTTTAAGAGTTGGTAAAAACTTTTGGCACAGCACTCGTATAAGCAATAACCTTTCAGTTCTTCATAGATCAGAAAAGGGGAGCTGTATGAACATTATAGTGGAGATAGATCAACACACTTAAAAGAAAAAAAAGAAAGTAAGTTTGAGAACTTTGACAAAGATGACCCTGAATTCTATATTGAACAAAAACTGGCTTCACCAAAGATAATAAAGTGCAGTCACTGACATAAAAATAGATTGATAATATGAGAGTTACACAATGGTATCACAAATATAATAAAGCAAATCGTCATATATCATAAATAACATTAATGACCTTGTAAATGTAAGTAAATAGTGTCCAACAATAAATAACTATATATATATAATATATATACTTCATTTTATACATGTGCTGCTTGAAAATGAGCCCTGCTCGAAACTAGTTGTGGAAAATAAAATTACACAGAAAAGAGTAAATTGCAGCACTTGTGAAATACATGTATAAAAATGCATTGTAACCCAGATAGTCCTGAATTATATGTTTTTCAAAATTGATTTATGTCTTATCTACATTCATACACAAGGTTGTAAGGAAGAAAGTAAAAACAATTTTGAGTATTTATTTTTATTTAGTGTTTCCAAAAACGGGTGTCCTTCCAGAAGGATGCCAGGACAATAAGGAACATGTTTTTAAAGTATATGACATTGCACAATTAACTTGTTTTGATTTTTATACTATCAAATAAACACAAATAAATTTGAATTATGGGCTAAAACAGCTAATAAATACAAAAAAACAAAGAAAATAACCTATACACATATTTTATGCACTAGTACGATAAGACAAAAAGCAACAAACATGAAGTGAAGTGGTTCGTCACATTTTACATACATAGTAGTAGTTTTTTTTGTGGCAACTTCGACATTTCAGTGCTTCCTCTTTTTTGTTATCTTGTCCGTTGGTAATTCAGCAACATAATGTTGTCTTCCATCAAATGTAGAATCTAGTTTTGCCCTCTTACTAGGATGTCCCCTGCTGGTAGTGACTCTTTTGTTACTTTCAAGAATTGCAGTGACAGTTTCATGAGGAAATGTCAGATGATCTATGGGTTCTTCGTTGTGCTTGTAACGATCCCAGGCATTTTGCTCTGCAATGTGTATAAAATGTGCAATGATAGGGAAATACCACTTTTTCCCTCTTATAGAGCATCTATACATGGATACATTTTGGTTACCTCGATCTATGCCTCCCATATGAGTATTGTAGGAGTGTAATAAGTTAGGTTGAGGCACGGTAATCCTTTTCTTTTGTTCCCTAGAATATCATGCTACAGAGCATAGTGGTTGCACTCTGTCAAAATTGGTGGCTACAGTAACAACATTGTTGTCATTCCAACGTACAATGGAAATCCCAGATGCTGAGTCAGAACAAACTTCATATGATCATCTGTTTTCTTTTATCATTTTATCTACAGATGATAGAGTACAATTCTTAACTCTGTTTCCTCTTATTGTTCCTGTTGCTTTCACGCCCCTGTCTTTTAGGTCATGTAGTAGTTCAACGCTGGTAAAGAGGTTATCAAAGTATATTCGATATGGAACATGTGGAAGTAACTGGTCAACATAAGTCATTACCACACCGTACCCAATACCTTTCGTTTCATAATCCTTACTACACGTGCCAGGTCCTTGGTAGGTTCGAGCCAAATAATATATCCACCAATTCTGCCTCCACACCAAAATTTGAATCCGCATCGGATTGGTTTCCCATTTATGAATTGTTTGCACCCGTGACTTCCGAAGTATGAGACCATCGATTCATCGACAGAATGATGCTGCACGTGAGGTGCAAATTGTTTGAATCTATCATTCAGCATACACAGTAATGGGCGGATTTTCCCAAAACGGTCTGAATTATCTAAATTGTCATTGTTGCATACATGCAAATTGGAAAAGATAGAGTCAAATCGATCTCTGGACATGGCATTTGTTATGAGGTCGTTGTGACCATCTTTATCTGATTGCCAGTGCACCTTTCTGCGTGACACTGTTACATATCCACTTAGCAGAAGTATTGCAATAAACACCAACATCTCATCTTCTGAACAATCACCTAGTCTGTTTCTCTTGGCTGCGTACTGATTTGTGTAAGTGACTATCATTTGAAGCACTTTGTTATCAAAAAACTGTTGGAAATATTCAAGCAGTCTTCGCCTTTTCTTCATTGCAACTGTGAACATTAGAGGCCATACATATGTTGGATTAACTATTACACCACTTTTACAGTTATATTGCTTGAGATTTAGAACTTTATTCTTCGATAGCCTTGCTGGTTTGTTTGTGGTTGTTGTTGTTATTGTTGCTGTTTTTGTACTGCTGGAGGGTCCTGGAACAACATCAGAGGTAAAGGATTGTTTCCTTGTTGCATTCACAGCATTAAAATTGGTAGAAATGGCCAAATCACGAAGTGCAGTAGCATTGAGCTGACTTGCTGGTAATTTTTCTGCACTTGGATTTTCTTCAGCACCCGAATCTTCATCTGTTATGTCATCAGTTGAATTTAGAGGAGGGTGTAATGTTACATCCACACCAATATTAGGTATTTCCTCATCTTTTGATTCTAACATGTCCAAAAGTTCCATCAGTGTACATCGTTTTCTGTGAATACAAAATGACAACATATTACCCTGATGTCCTTCTGGAAGGACAGTTGAAAACATTATTGAATTACAACTGACGAAAACTTTCAATCGTAATATAAACCCATAAATAATATAGGTTAATTCTTTAATATATTATATGACAAGTTTCAGAATTATTGACACAATATGAAAGAAAATATGCATACCCATCGATGACAAGGTCAGTCAGTTCGTACATGGTAAAATCGGCCCTATTTTCAAGACACAGTTTCTCACTCACTATGAACGACAGCGTCAAACTGACTGCCGCAGCATGCAACTGACTCTGCCTACGTCATATAACAATGCGTCACAGTCCGTTGCAACAATGCATTATTCGCAAAAATAAATAATTTCGACAGAGTGATGTTGTCCTTCCAGAAGGACGACAGGATTATCTGGGTTAATTTATTGAAGCTGCATAATAGTGTGTACAAAATAAATAAATAAATAATATTCCCTACCATTCTCTGGTGCAACATTGCCTCTGAATGTACCCTTAGATAATATGGACAGTGATTGATGATGATCACTTGTGGTTCTCCACACCATAACAAAATTACCATGATAAATTTGATGATACCAAATATGAACTATGTTGTATTAATACCTACAGCATCATTTTATGGCATCACTGGATTTCAGTGTGATGTTTCAACTCTTTGCCTTTACAAATGTCTGCTTGTGTCTGTGTATGTGCGGATGGATATGTGTGTGTGCGCGAGTGTATACCTGTCCTTTTTTCCCCCTAAGGTAAGTCTTTCCGCTCCCGGGATTGGAATGACTCCTTACCCTCTCCCTTAAAACCTACATCCTTTCGTCTTTCCCTCTCCTTCCCTCTTTCCTGATGAAGCAACCGTTTGTTGCGAAAGCTTGAATTTTGTGTGTGTATCGACCTGCCAGCGCTTTTGTTTGGTGAGTCTCATCATCTTGGATAGTGGCTTACCGAGATTGTGGATTATCATACAGAGAAATCACTAGTCGTGTTGGACGAAACCAAACAACTGTAATGCGGATATGTGACCGTTGGATGCAGGAGGGTACGACGGACCGACGTGGTCGATCGCATTCACCTCGGTGCACCACTGCACGTGCTGATAAGCAAATTGTGCGCATGGCAGTGACGGATCACTCAGTGACATCCCGAACCATAGCACAGCACATTGCGTCTGTAACGCATCATCCAGTGTCTGCGCGTACCATTCGACGCCGTTTACAGCAGAGTGGTCTGTCCGCAAGACGTCCATTGCTTCGTCTACCATTGACGCAGAACCACAGACGTCTCCGTCGCCAATGGTGTGATGACAGACGGATGTGGACGGCAGAATGGAATGACGTTGTCTTTACTGACGAGGCACTCTTCTGTCTGCAGCACCACAATGGTCGGATTCGAGTGTGGAGACACCGTGGAGAGAGGATGCTGGACAGCTGCATTATGCACTGCCACACTGATCTTGCACCGGGTATTATGGTATGGGGCGGTATTGGATATCACTCTCGCACGCCTCTAGTACGCATTGCCGGTACTTTAAATAGCCGGCGCTACATATCCGAGGTGCTGGAGCCAGTTGTCCTTCCTTACCTTCAGGGCTCGGCCACAGCCATATTTCAACAGGATAATGTGCGACCACACGTGGCACGCATTGTCCAAAGGTTCTTCGTCAATAACCAGATTGAATTGCTTCCCTGGCCGGCTCACTCTCCGGATATTTCGCTGATAGAAAACATGTGGTCCATGGTTGCTCAACGAGTGACCCAGATTACATCCCCAGCTGCCACACCAGATGATCTTTGGCAACGTGTGGAAGCTGCTTGGGCTGCTGTACCCCAGGAACACATCCAACGTCTCTTTGACTCAATGCCGAGACGTGTGGCAGCGGTGATCTCCAACAATGGCGGCTACTCTGGCTACTGATTCTGGCAGGAACCACATGTCACAGACGTCTGTAAACGTAATCATTTGATACTTGGTCAACATGTTATCTATCAAATAAATTTTGTTGTGCTACCTCTTGTCTTTCTTGGTGTTGCATTTACGGTGGCCAGCAGTGTGTGTGTGTGTGTGTGTGTGTGTGTGTGTGTGTGTGTGTGTGTGTGTGTGTGTCTATATATACTTACCAAATGAAAGTGCTGGCAGGTCAACAGACACACAAACATACACACAAAATTCAAGCTTACGCAACAAGCTGTTGCCTCATCAGGAAAGAAGGAAGGAGAGGGAAAGACGAAAGGATGTGGATTTTAAGGGAGAGGATAAGCAGTCATTCCAATCCCGGGAGCGGAAAGACTTACCTTAGGTGGAAAAAAGGACGGGTATACACTCGTGCACACACACACATATCCATCCACACATATACAGACACAAGCAGACATATTTAAAGACAAAGGTGGTCCTACTCCAAATCCCATGCCACTTTCCTTGATGTTGACCTCTACCTGTCCAATGGCCAGCTTCACACGTCCGTCCACATCAAACCCACCAACAAGCAACAGTACCTCCATTACGACAGCTGCCACCCATTCCACATCAAACGGTCCCTTCCCTACAGCCTAGGTCTTCGTGGCAAACGAATCTGCTCCAGTCCGGAATCCCTGAACCATTACACCAACAACCTGACAACAGCTTTCGCATCCCGCAACTACCCTCCCGACCTGATACAGAAGCAAATAACCAGAGCCACTTCCTCATCCTCTCAAACCCAGAATCCCCCACAGAAGAACCACAAAAGTGCCCCACTTGTGACAGGATACTTTCCGGGACTGGATCAGATTCTGAATGTGGCTCTCCAGCAGGGATACGACTTCCTCAAATCCTGCCCTGAAATGAGATCCATCCTTCATGAAATCCTCCCCACTCCACCAAGAGTGTCTTTCCGCCGTCCACCTAACCTTCGTAACCTCTTAGTTCATCCCTATGAAATCCCCAAACCACCTTCCCTACCCTCTGGCTCCTACCCTTGTAACCGCCCCTGGTGTAAAACCTGTCCCATGCACCCTCCCACCACCACCTACTCCAGTCCTGTAACCCGGAAGGTGTACACGATCAAAGGCAGGGCCACGTGTGAAAGCACCCATGTGATCTACCAACTGACCTGCCTACACTGTGACGCATTCTATGTGGGAATGACCAGCAACAAACTGTCCATTCGCATGAATGGACACAGGCAGACAGTGTTTGTTGGTAATGAGGATCACCCTGTGGCTAAACATGCCTTGGTGCACGGCCAGCACATCTTGGCACAGTGTTACACCGTCCGGGTTACCTGGATACTTCCCACAAACACCAACCTATCCGAACTCCGGAGATGGGAACTTGCTCTTCAATATATCCTCTCTTCCCGTTATCCACCAGGCCTCAATCTCCGCTAATTTCAAGTTGCCGCCACTCATACCTCACCTGTCATTCAACAACATCTTTGCCCCTGCACTTCCGCCTCGACTGACATCTCTGCCCAAACTCTTTGTCTTTAAATATGTCTGCTTGTGTCTGTATATGTGTGGATGGATATGTGTGTGTGTGCGCGAGTGTATACCCGTCCTTTTTTCCCCCTAAGGTAAGTCTTTCCGCTCCCGGGATTGGAATGACTCCTTACCCTCTCCCTTAAAACCCACATCCTCCCAAGGTATTTGAAGTTCGGATAGGTTGGTGTTAGTGGGAAGTATCCAGGTAACCCGGACGGTGTAACACTGTGCCAAGATGTGCTGGCCGTGCACCAAGGCATGTTTAGCCACAGGGTGTTTTTATGTTTAATTAACCAGTTGGAGATCTGATGAAATATAGCTTGATAACATTACAAGTTGTTTAAGATAGCCTTCGAGCTGCAGGTATCGATGACAGTTACTGTTAATATACTACACTTTTTTAATTATATTGAATAATTCATGAACTTATGTGAAGTGTTAATCTTTTTCAGAATTACATTTATGGAGGCTCTTCTGACAGTGGAAGTGAAAGTGATGATACTCAAGCAAACTGCCCTATCTGCTTTGTCTCCCTACTAAATCGAGAAGTAGCCACACCGGATTCATGTCAGCACTACTTCTGCTGCCCATGCCTTAAACAGTGGTCAAAGGTAAGTGCATTTCATCTTATTCTGTAAGCTATTAAAGTAATACAAACAAATATGTGCTAATTAACACTTTGTGTGATTGTTGTCGTATGAAAGAGAGGTGCTATATTTCTTTTGTAGGAACTATGGAAAATCATTACAGATGTTTACTTCTCAGCACCTTTTAAGTCATGTAAAAAGTTGTTGCTGAAACACTTTCATACTAACTTCTGTCATTGATTCTGCTATCGAACTAAGAAATTGTTTTTGCAAGAGTATGGTAATTTGTGGATTATACTGCAACAGTTGAAGTTCACAACATAGATCTTCTGTAACTGTCATGCTCAAATTGTTATTATTTGTATTTAGTGAGAATCTGTCTGAAATAAAAATTTCTTACAACACAATACATAAATAATACAGGGTCGGGCAATAAAAGTGGCCCAGAGAACAGAGTTCCAAGATACAAACACAGCAGAGGAAAAGAAATGCTACTAACTTTACTGTAGCAGGCATTGAAAGTGACCGCCATTCACCTCTTGGGACTGTTGGTCCCTGGTCAGCAAGTTGCTGAAGGCAGATCAAAGCTGGACTGCTGGAATTGCTGAAAAGTCTCATCGAAAATGTGCTGCTGTTCATGAAGACTATGAGGGTTACTGTAGTGCACCTTAGACATGAGGGCTACCCACACAAAATAATCACACACTGACAAATCGGGTGACCAGGGTGGTCAGGCTGACCTCTGCTAACAACTCTCTCAGGTGTGAAGATCGTGTAAATATGCTCCAAGGTTCAGCCAGCTGTATGGGCAATGGCTCCATCATATACACATACATTCACCTCCACTCATCAGGGCCACCTGTATTTGCCCCCACCTTGTACATTAATTACTGGTTTACACTCAAAATATCAACTGTCAAACCTGTGAGTATTTATTTTCTTTAAATGCCAATACTTTGTAGGGCAAACAAGGCTTTCGTGCTCTTTATATGTTAGTTAAAACTTACAGTAACAACTCTTACCACAAAATGGTTATTTTGTGATACGTTTATAAGTTCCAGCAGACATTTTTCATGACATTACACTAAATAAAATGGGGCATTTTATGTTTGTGGCATTATGTGCTGAGCTGTTAAACACCTGTTAGAATAACAAGCTGGTAAAGAAAAAACCAATATGTACATTTCTCTGCGGAAGACATTAATTTTCCAAGCAGCCTACGAGAGGCTGCTTTCTTCTTTTAATACATGAACAACAGTCTACTTGCAGAATGACAAGATATTGGCCTCATCACATCACTTAATTGTGACTAATGATGCTCTCAACTGTATTCGAGAATGTAGAAGTCCTGTAAACCATACATGGCAATCATTTTGAGCCAAGATAAGCAATATTCTTATAACATGATATCTCACCAAACCACACACTGTTAACTCTATTCATGTTCCAGTGTTCTCATTGGTAGCTCAGTGGTGCATTTAGAATGTGTGTTGGTTAGTTTCTATTTGTTATTGTCTTGTAACACTGTCTCGTGATCTCGCCACTCACAAGACATTCGACCCAAACCTTCCTTCCTTCCTGTCCTGTAACAGGTTGGGAATATATTTACAGAATATTTGAAAGTAATTATGGAACCTAAAAGAGAAATTTACTCTAGGAAATCACTTAAAAATTATAATGTGAACATAGATTTTTGATGGATACATAATTAATAGAAATATTTGTTGACACTTTCCTAGAAGGCACTTGCATTGGGAGAAATTAACTGCAGCCTCTGTATTTGAACTGTATCATAACCAAGATAAATAAAAATTCCATATATTTATGTGTAAAAAACTGTTTTTGTCACCTCAGTGTAATTTGTTTCATTTAGTGTGATACATTTCTCTTCATAATGTTTAAAAACTTTAATTTATACACAAATGCATGTCATGTCTCTTTAGACTTTTTTTTAACCTGTCCTGGTGGATCTTCTCGTACCCTATCCCATTTCTTCCCACCACATTCTTCCATTGGTTAAAAGTGTAAAACACTACTCATGCTAATACCTTTTTTGCAGACTGTAACAACATGTCCAGTTGATCGACGCAAATTTAAGTTAATTCTTGTCAGGAATAATATAGGAGGACAAGTTATTCGTGTAGATCCAGTGGATCCAGTTTCTGTACAGTCATTTAGTGACAATGATGATGATCCCACATTTTGTCAGGTATGCATGAAATTTTAATGTTGTTTTTTAATATATATAATTTTTTTCCCCCAAGTCAAGTAACCACACGTTCTCCACGGTAGATGCATTCTATTATCTTTTATTTTGTTTCTTATTGTTAATATTGTCTTTGTAGCACGTAATGTAGTTTAACATACCTTATTGTAGCTGTGGTAAATAGAGTAGGCTCTTCTTGCCAGGTTTGCGTGTTATATGTGTTCTGTTTTATATGTGATAATGAACATTGAACAATTCTTGGGGTAATGATTTGTAGGTAATGTATGCTATGCATCTCTTTGGCAAATAATGTAAATAATCTTTTGATACCACATATTCTACACTAAAGTGAAAATGATCTTTCAGTCTTCCTGAAGCATTAGCTTCCAATTGCGTAAATAAATTTTTGGTTCACAATAACAACAAATGGAGATTATCCAATCTTAGTGTTTAAAAAACACAATTCTCCCAAAGAAACGAGTAAAAAGTCCCCTTTGATTTCATCTAAAAATAATGACCTCTATAAAACTTGTAATAAAATCTGAAGAGTTACATGTATTTTTGTGAAATATGTTCCGAATTTTCCATTTCATATTAAATCTGTTTACTTTTCTGACCAATAATAACTAGCTTTCTGCATGTTAAATTTGGATTGGGAGAGGGGGGGGGGGGAGGAGGAGGTGAAGGGAACCCAGGGAGTATATATTGCACAGTGCCTGTGCTGAGATTCTTCAGTGATAAAACATTGATTAATGTGTAATTATAAAAATTAAATGATTGCATAAATGTTGCCCAAAATTTTTTAGATGTAGTTCTTTTCTGCAACAAACAGATTTTATTTCTTTTGCAGTAGGATTCCTTCCTTGTGGTCTTTGCGGACAGATGTAGTCACAGGAGCTAAAAAAGTTAAATATCTTACTTTAGTTATGGTAATGTTATTTTTCCCCAGTCAGGTCTGTGGTTTCATTGTTTCTTGTATTCAGTAATATTTTATCAGTGATACTGAAAAACTCTTTCTTCTGTGTTATAACAGTCCTCCTTTCATCCAATTAACAATTAATCACGAGGTCAAAATAATCAGTGCCATTCATGTATTTATTGTATTCCAAAATGCCATTTTTCTAATGCTTTTGTGGGATATTGGAATCATGATGTTTTCTGTTTGATGTCACATATTAGTATAAATGCTTTCCTGGATAACATGTTTTAGTTTTTTAATCTCTCTTTTTCCCTCTTAACTTTTTACGCATTGGTATACATAAAACACAAGGTAGTAATGTAGCTCAGAATTCTATAACATCAAGAATTTTTCTCAACTTTTGTGGTGATAACTGTTGAGGGTGGTTGTGAATGTGCCTTCAGTTTACCACAACATACACCATTTTGTATGTACAGAAATTCATGACATGCCTAATCAATAGATTGTTGAAATTAATTACCAAAGAGGAGTGTGAAGATAAATGTAACTTGATATTATCTGTTAAACAAAAACACCCAAAACAGACTGAGGTGTGTGTGTGTAAAGAGATAAACCAGTCTTTGTTAGATGAATATCTTCTGGCAAAAATGTTGTAACCCCCAAAATTCAATTTTCTTAGGAGAGAAGAGAAACAAGTAAATGAGCAAAATGTTTGTGAATGCTTATTCTGCCATTGTGAGTTTAAATGAGTTCATTAGTTACTAATGTGCAATAATTTTGACAATGTGAATCTTTAAAATCAAGATAAGAAAGATGATTGTCGGATTTCCATGCAAAAAAGTTGAAAGTCTAACAGAAGTAGCACAATTTTGCAGGTTACAACGTTTACACCACTGTTTTATAGGTTTTATTCTGCATAAAAATTATGTAACAGAAACCATAATTGCAATTTGCATAACTCATTGTTAGAGCTTCCCATTCTTTAAAATAATTCACTGAACACTAGAACTGTTGTTACAAAATAATGTTTTGGAAAGATTATGCATCACATTGTACTCCACTTTATCTTTAGGCTCTCATAAAAGGCTCGATATTTTTCAGAAATGTTTCTACGTGTCTTGCAGATTAGCTTTCTTTTCTGCAGATGCAGACAGTGGTTCTCCATACAGTCTGCATAGGCTATTCGAGCTAATTATCACAGGCAGAAATGTAATGTTGTTTGTACCCCTAGAAAGTTTTGCTAAGTTTGCGGGGTACTGAGGTTGCAAGTAGCTGTGATTCTTGCGACACTGAAGTACTGTTGGTGAGTCTAAGGATGTCTTCCTTCAAACATAATAAATTATTACGCATTTTGGATACACACTCAGATCAATGAACTCTGCTTGCTGCAAGTGTCAGACCAAAATCAAGTTGTTTGGTCTTACAGCTGCTATTACCTGGACCCATTCAGATGGCTCATACACAAGATAATGATTCTTGTTTTTCTCAATTAATGTAAAATCTTGATTGCAAGGCAAAAAGCTGTCCCCGGTGATTAGAAATTTTTGCTCCACGGATTTGAAGTATTTGGAGGTCAGCAGATATTGATCCAAAACAACAGTTTTTCCGTTAATGTTGTGTCCCTTACATCAATGTGACCACAATACTAAAGTTCTTTCTTCACCCAATTTTAGTACTGAAAATTTAGGAGGCAAGAGGTAACGTGTGCTAATCCCTATCAGGCTACATCTGCAACACCTTATTGTCATGAATGTTATACATTGTTTGACTGTAGGTTGGCAGTTGACATTGATAGAATACTTGCAGAATGGTTAAGGGCAGAACAGTATAGCAGCTACTGGAGGTCTATGCATATGACAACATAGGTTTTGTTTGTTTTAGTCTTCTCTGTATCATTCTGCAGCATTGAAAATGGTGCTTCAATCCAGAAATGATACAGTTTGCTCTCTTCTTCAATATTCTTTTTTTCTGTTTCATTTTCACTATTAACTAACTGAAAGAACAGTATGCCACAATACACACGTGTTTGAATGTGGTAATCCAAAGCGTAAATTGTACTCTCCCCTGAAAATATCTTTGTATGCTCTTTCACTGCATTGTGCAATAGGATTCTCTTCTTTAAAGAGTTAGTAAAAATTATTAACATTTGAATCAGAACTCTGGCAGAGTTTTTCATTCTTATGTCTCAAGCAGTGGCTTTCTTGTTCTGGTAGCTTCTCAATGTGGTTTCTTATCAAATCCATCAGGTCATCCTACAGTTTGTTAAGATGATTCTCAATGTTTGCCTCTTCTGTTTTCAGAGGGCATGCATGCCACATTTTATCTTCTTTTGGAGCATTTACAGATGTATAGCATATACCATCCACAAGACTTTTTGATATACATTAATTTGTTCTGCTTTTTTTCTCAAAAAGTACTTAAGTGTGCAGTGTATGCACAAAATGGCCTCCTGAGTCTTTCTATGTTTGATATCTGTTATTCCAGTGCATGACGAAGCTAAATGTCTTGTTTGATTACTATATTCGAAATTGTAGAATTCTTCAAACTGCATTTTGTTATCCTCCAAACTTACACTTCTACTCTGGTATTTACACTTATAGGTAGTAATTTGTAAAGATGGCGAAACATATTTATGAGGAAAGTTAATTATAATGCAGAAGATGACAAAGGCTTAGTTACACATTAAAATATAAAGTATGTAACTAATCGTATGAGTCTCCCACTAAACATTGACTTCATTTCGCTAGATTGGCCTACAACATTTTTGCACACACTTGTTGTGCAGGGATTCTTCCAGGCAGTGGTTTTTTGTTGAGAGTCACATACGATTACACTGAATTCCATTTGTATTTCTACTCACTCCTTGTCCATTTAGTATATTTAATTTTGCATTTCCATTCTCTGTTTATGTCTTTGCACATACTCTGAAGTAGCAACACATGACTTTCCTCCTCCATTGTTACAATGTTTGTGAATCCAGCTGACCTGCAGCAAAATTACAATAAAAGAAAAAAAGACGTTCGTTGTATGTATTTGTCAACATACCTTCATACATTCTTCACTTTTACAATGTACAGTGTTTGTACGTGGAAACTCAGCGTTCTAGAAAAGTGAAGGTTACAGCGTTTTTGCCGGTGGGTATTCAGTAGAGGAATAACTTTTGGCAGAAAAAAATGGTTTTATTTTATGGCCAGTTCGTTCACCGTTTTTGCCAGTTTTGGTGATGTTTAATGATTACTTATTTTACTTTTTTTTACTTTTATCCCTTTTTCTTTGTATTCCAGTGTTAGTTTTTTTTAAATGTCCGTTATTTGCACTATATTCATTAAATATTACATATCACATTTATTTGCCCTACTAAAAAGAATTAAAGTAAGTTAAATTGAATAATTAAAACAAATAACCATAAAGCCAAATAGTTTTTCAATCAAACAGTGTTTAAAGTTTTTCAGATAAAAGCATGCTCATAGTCTCAAATTTCTCTTTTTCTTTACTATAATGTCACAGTACGACATTATACAGGGAATTAGTCTACTAATTAAATTTCTACTTTGAGAGATTTTGTCAGTGACCCACCAACATGTGGAAAAATGGCATGTTGTTGTCTATTTGCACATAGAAGCTTACTGTGTTCATTGCTACAATGGCAGATTGCCAAATTGTGTTACTTGAAAATGTTTGACATTGTTAGCATCAAAAATTGCTTTTCCACTAAACTCTGGAAGAGAATTCCGAATATTGGCATTACTGGTCTTGGCATAGTACATAAAGGGCTTTTGACATTGTCACTATTGATGGGATTCATATTGCTTGTCCTAGGATTCATGCAAGAATTTAGGGCTGTGAACAGAGACTTAGGTGACTGTACAATTGTAAGAGCTGTCAATGTAGGCTGAAGGTGCAGTCCAGTTGTTTCAGTGTTCCTTCACCTCTTTACAGTTCTTTCTTATTTAATGTAGTTTGTTTCATAACCACATTAGTGAAGCTTTCTTCCGGCTTTTTAAACTTTGAATACAGTTTGAGTGAAGTTGAATATATTTTTAGTAAAGTAAGTATGTGGCCACGTTAATCAGCTCAGTGTGAGTTGAATTTATGTTGACATATGAAGGTGAATTTATGTGTGTGCTGAAAAGTAATGACTACAAATTTTTTATTCTGTCCTTTATATCGGTTGAGATATTACATGTCATCCGTATTACTCAGTTGACTTCCACGCTTCACTGGTGCAAGTTGCAACACTCTGCTGCTAGAGTGATCCAAATTGTAGCTTGTAACATGGCAGTGTGTAATGTAACCATCAATCACCCTCCTTACAGTCCCGACTTGGCCCCATCTGATTTTCATCTGTTTCCAAAACTTAAAGAACACCTTCAAGGACTTCACTTTAATAGTGGTAAAGTATTGAAAGCAGGCGTGAGGTTGTGGCTCCATCAAAACAAAGTCAGACATTCTTCAATGATGCTATCAACAAACTGGTCTCTCATTGGGAGACATGTGTTTGTCACCAAGGTGACTGTGGAAGAATTAATAAGTAGACATGAGAATAAAGATGTAGCATGTTAATAAAGTTTGTTTTATTTAAAAAGCTTTAAGAGTTTCCACATAAAATTTTGGAGGCATTACTTTTCAGCACACCCTTGCACATGTCTAATGTTTGCATTTGATAGTTGCCTTGTGTCATAACTGTGGAAGAATTGTAGTGTTTCTTAAAAGTGTGTCCCATCCTCTCACTCAGAAATTCCAAGTACAAATTTTCCTTCTTTCTGGTGGTCAGAAAGGTAGTCTTTCATATTAATTATTGCAGTGTTCAGCTTCAAAAGTTCCTTTGCAGTTGTATTTAATTTGGCTGCACATCACAGATTACTCTGCTGACTTCATGTATCTGTTCGAATAACTCAGAAAAACACAACTGGGTCAATCATCAAAATTATGTCATAAAATAGAATCAACAACTCAGCTGAACACCCAAAAGCACACATTGAGAGAACCTCAGAGGTCACATCACGTCAACCACATCACATCACTTCCGCCTATGTGGAGGAGATATGCCACAGTGTATGGAAGTTGGATAAATTCTACCAAAAGAAAGGTTGACCTCCTGGTATGTTGACCTTCCTAACAAGGTGTTGAGATAAAGATGTTGTACCTGTGTTTGCCAGTATCAAAATATCCCATCAACAGACCAGCAGCCAATAGGATCATGCACTGTGCAAGCCTAACTCAATGGAGACAAACAGAGAGAGAGAGAGTGAGAGAGAGAGAGAGAGTGAGTGGGTAGTGAGTTACGTGCAGGCTACACACTATAAATTCATGGGAATGCTTTGACAACACACAAGCAGAGTCAGTGAGCAAATAGCGCGTGAGAATGCTGTCAGGTTATGTCTTTGTCAATTGCCAATATGTCAACAGGTGCACACCGTGTCATTTCAAAGAAACAAATGCAGTGAGAGATGCAAAGAAATTTAAACTTTGGTATGCAGAGTGCATCTGCAAGAAAGAAAGAAAGACACACACACACAAACACACACTTACTTCAAACACTAGCTCCACCACCGAACCAAAGGTGACCATCAGAAGTTATTGATTGTGAATATTAATAACAGATGGGCAAGGTAGCCTTAACTCAGTCCCTCTGTTGTTTGATCAAGGAAGCAGCAGAAGTCCATGCATAGTTTAAGCAAAGCTTCCATCTCTATAAGGTCACTTGCTAGTTAAAGTCTAGTGCTTCCTTGATAACACTAACATCAATATTTGTAAGCGCATTCCAGATTCTCCATGTTGTTATTTTCCATAGGATGCCAATACTGAGTCAATGTTCAGACATAGTAGATTTGCTGGGCCACTGCATGTTTGATGCTTATGCTCAATACGTCAGCCATGGTCCTGATGCTGTGACCAGTATATGCCATGCCATAACTGCAAAAAATACAATGAACCACTGCCTTATGCAAACCAAGATATCCCATATGGATGCTAGCAGGGCACTAATCTTAGATGTTCATCAGAAAACACATTTCACATCATATTTCTGCAGAATACCACCAATCTTGTTAGAAATGCTATTTGTGTAAGGGAAAAAGGCCTTACACTTTGGTGCCACCTTGTTATTCTCGTCACTCAACTGTGCATTGTAACTCCACCTGTCTGTTCATAGAATAAAAAAAAAGTGGAGATCACCACATGTCAAAATAGATTCATTAATTTAACACCGAATCCAACCTCAGTTAACCGTAATAAGTTAGACAGAGGAACATGAGTGAAGAGAGAAACCACATCAAACGTTACTAAAATATCGGAGTCATTCAAAGGCAGTCCATCTAATCAACATAAGAAATCCACGGAGATCTCTGTGTGATGCACACACCGACCTACTAGTGGCCCTAGAGTAGCAAGGTGTTTGGCTACACAGTATGTCGGACCACCAATATTACTGGTAATAGGTCCAAGATGGCCCCCTTCCATTTGGATCTTGAGGAGGATACTCTGGGTCAGATAGTAAATACTGCATCTGTCAAACATAATTCTTAAAATCTCTGAGTATGTGTTTGTCTTCAATACTATAAAGCATATCTCCTCTACTGCAAGCTTTTTAGTTTCCATGGTTTTGGAGGAAGTAGTATGGAGCAAAAATGGAAAAAAGTCCAGTAAATATTGTCTCTAAAATTCATATTTTAAGGAATATAGACACTTGTTCTGTAGAAGATAGATTTTTCACAGTAGCAAAAATGAACACGTGCTCATAACGTTTAAGACATGCATTTAAACCCATATTTACTGCATATTTTCTTCTCGTGTTTGTCCAAACTACCACTTCTGAAAGTTGCGTACACTACAATCTTAGCAACAACAATATTAGGACATGTATTCCATCATCAGAGGTATTGCAACTATTTTCACTTATAACTTTTGATTTTGTGGTTTCTATACCAGGGCCCCATTGCTGTGATTGATACATTTACTCTTCTCCGTCATACCAGAAAGTTTGTAGCATGATATCGAAATCACCCTGTAATAGACAGAGAGAGCCTCACCAGGAAACTGCAACACCTATGACTAGTGTTTCAAAGAAATCAGTACTCAGATTGTGAAATTGACCAGGTGTTGCAGTTAAAATTGGGAAAGTCTAAGACTGAGAAAGTGTTACTTGCCTTACACTGGCACAATCTCCGGAAAGCTAAGTAGAACCCTATGGAAACGTGGCAACCATTACATTTTTATCATTTCAACAAAAGTAAAAAGCCTTCTTTGTGACATTAAAAACAATCTAAATCTCCAAAAGTCAGGTATGTATGTCATTCTATGCGAATTTGACATGTCTAACTTGTAGCAGGCTATTAGAACACTCAAGGAGAGAAACAAAGAACACTAGCAACACGCGAATCTAAAATAACCAATCAATCAGCTATAACTGAACACTTCTTCAAATATAAGTGTGAAATGGTAGTATAATGAGACCAGTATCACGGTGCACACACCAAGTTTTGAGGGCAGCATAATTGAGGAGTCTATCGAAAGATATATCTTGGAGCACCTGGGATGAAGGTTTCAATTTAAACAAGGCTTATGCTCCAGCACTCAACTTATTAAAGATGTCACTGGCCATCCCCATCCACTCAAGCTCAGGAACACTGAGTGAATGTGCGTTTCACAGAAAATCAGTGCCGCCTCTGAAAAACCAATGAGCATTGAAGAGTAAATGAGACACCAGGAGTTGAGTGCCGGCTATAAATAGTGGTGCTCCATCACTATAGTTCAGTTTGGTTGGAGTCCAGGCAACAAGTGCACATAACAGCACAAGTCGCAGCACCTAAGGAGTATGACTGGGTCAGTCGAAATATTGTGCATAAAAGGGAATCAAGAAATTGGCTACATATTCAAACGCGCACAAGTAAACAGTCATGCTGAGAAAACTTCAGAGATGCAGTATAAAGGATTATTCTCATCTAACAGCAGAAAGTCTGTCAAATGTGGTTGGTTCACACTACATGCCAACAACTTTGTCATATCGCAAGAAATTAGTGTCAAGTTTACTTAACTTTTGTCAAATGCCGGCAAACAGTTCTTTACATGGCAAACTAACTGCTATGACTGTGACTATTCACCTGACCAAGGTCGAATTTAAACATTAAATGATCATCAGTGATCAGTATTAGTCAGTTGCTGTGCTTAGAAGAAGAGGCCAGGCCCTGCAACCCAGTGATTTCAACGAGCTTCTGTATACTGCACTGCTTGACAATTGCTTGGGAACAGAGACACGTTGGACAGAAGTAATCACAGGCAATGATGGATGGTGTGAAACACAGTACATACATAATTGACACAGGTCAAAATCCCAACATAAAGGTCGGTATCAGATTCTTAGTAAGAAATATCCGCACCTTGGGTATTAATGCACATTTTGCACATATTATTCACACTGACTTGCAAACTGTTGAGATTTAGGGGGATATTATCCCACTCCTCTCTAAAGGCAGTTTTGAGTTCTTGTACGGTTCAGGGAAGGGGTGTTTGTGGGGAAATGCATGTGCCAAAAAACATACCAGGCATACCCTATAGGGTTTAGTTCCAAGGAGTAAGCAGGCAATTCCATATTTTCAACCTTTTAACTTTCAGTGTTTCCGACACCTCAGTGGTCCTGTATTGGAGGTTGGGACGTACTGTACCCCTAAACAGACGAACGTGATCCAGAATAATCTCCCTGCAATGTCACTGTGCTGTAATGATATCTCACGCAAAGATATGTGGCAGTGTTCGGCCATTGTGCGTAATGCCTGTCCACACAATAAACCTAGGCCATACCAATGACATTTATGAACATTCCGTGGTGTGTAACATATTCCTCTCTCTCCATACTAACTGGAGGCCAGAATTACTTGCCACGGTGAAGCTGGATTCATAGGAGAATGTCGCTCTGGACCACTGTCGCTGACGCTCTACACTAATGGACTCTATCTCAACGATGGCGTGGTTAAAGTGGGATGCATTTAACAGGCTATAGAACATGTGAACCTGTCTGATTTAATTGCTGTGAAATGGTTCTATTAGAGACATGTGTACTGGTAGTGGTTGCAAGGTCCGCAGCAGGTGGACTGAGATGTGTCTCCGTTTTCCCCACTAGGTCTACGTATTGATCTTCTTGTGTTATTATGGTCCGTATACGACTGCTAACATGCTTTTGTGTAGCATTGCCACCTTCAGTGGCCTTTTTTTATAGTGAGATTATACTTCCGGGTGAACTCTTTACTGTGGCCACAATAGTGACACTTTGACTGGCTTCGAGCTGCCCAGCTGCTCATTCGCGATTCTAAGCATGCAAATGATGTCTTTCAGACAGATTTCCATACGATGCAGAATGTGGCATAAATCTATTCCATAAGAACCTTCATCAAACACCATACTGCATGAACTGTCGTATGCATACAGAATGTTTATGTAAAGGATTTGCTGCAGTTAACATGTCCTGCCACAGTTAACATGTCCTGCCATCTACATTTCCTTTTATTGTCATCGGTCAGGTGTTCCGTAGTATTTGTTGGTTGATCCAAAACAATTGGCAGTTATTCCATAACAGTTGTCAAGCAGTAAGATGGGCCCACTCGAAAGTAAATTGTTTGAAAGGGTTCAGGTCACTGTGCTTCTGTATGTACAAGAGGTTAAATGTAATGAACAGGATTCATTGTTAAACAAGTAGACTATTAGAACGTCGAAACTAAGGAAATTGTATTGATACATAGCACTCTCATAACCTAACAGTTTTCAGGAAATTGAAGTCGAGTATTGATTTTGATCTGTCTGGAGGAGGGGAGGGTGGCACTTGCTAAGAAGTAAAAAAAAAACATTACAGTAAGTGCAGTTAGAACCCACCTGGACAGAAGTTGACTGAGATCCTAACGTAGTCTTTATACCACTGAGCAATCACTACCTCAGAAAGTGCTTTCCTCCAAAAGTATATCTGCAACAAATTGAAAACACAAATTCTTTGATTCCTCAAAAACTATTAGGTTGCAGACGTGTTATGTATAATAAAAATTTCCATGTTTTCTATTGTTTTAATGATTTCAGTTGTTCACTGTGCCCCAGTTATTGACCTTGTTTTTTTTCCGAAAATGGAAGTATAGTGACATTAATGGTTTCACAAGTGGTAGTTTACAGTGGTCCGTTACTAGTATGTCAAAGTTAATTGAAATCAGTTGGTTGCGGGCTCTGTTTGCTCTTTATTGAATCGACATTTTTATGCAGAAATGGTGACAGTGCAAAATTTTACAGCATTTTGTTACAAAAGTGCCATTTCATCCTGTATGAAGTAGTCAGATGTTGAATACAGTATAGAAAATTTCATTACTCTCTTAAATGGTGTACATAATGTGCATTTCTTTTTAGAGTTTATAAACAAAAATTTAAAATTTGTCTGAAATGTTTATTTTCCCAGCAGAATATAAATTATCACCACACACAAATTCTCTTAATGTAATGTCATTTCAATAAAAGATGTTTCTTTGTTGAAGGTATGCCACCAAAGAGACAGAGAGGACAGAATGTTACTTTGCGATTATTGTGATAGTGGGTTTCATCTGGAGTGCCTTAACCCACCCCTGGAGGCAGTTCCTGATGGCGATTGGTTCTGTTCTAGATGCCAGTTGCTGGTAAAAATGCTCTTGTTTCTTACATGTTGACATTGACAGTTACATTTGGCTCTTTTTGCTGTTAACTTTTAGATACCACACATGGTCGCAATCACACACTTGTGATTATGTGACATTATACAAGATACTGTGCTGCATTATTGTATTTATTTTGTTAAGGACTGTAACAGTGTACAAGCTTGGGACATCCGTGACATAATTCAGATCGTCACTTTGCCTGGATATTTATTTCCTCATACAGTGAAACCCTGCTTTTACACTTTTCAAGGGGCCTCAAAAAATAGTGCAAAATGTGGGAAAATGTAAAATTTTGGGAAATAACATTTTAAGCTGTAAAAGCTATTTATAGGATATCCTCTTGCATTTTCACACTTTATGTGTGATATATGTACATAACAGGCATCAAAAGATCTATCAGGGAGTTGTTTATTATCTAATAAAAACCACTGATGTAAGTGGAACTGATAACTGTCTGGAAAGTAAGAACATTTGACTCAGTTTCATACGTCATAATCGATGTCTTTGAAAGCTGTCATTCATTAATTAAATAATGAAATACTGCACTAGTTACCTTCTTTTTTTTTCGGAAGGCCGCGTTCTGAGAATTTTTTCTCATTGTCAAGTGCAAATAATGTAGATAAGTATTTTGTGCTGTGTTTGCGTGTGTTGCTCTGCATCTCCCCTGTAGTCGTCTTTTTGCGGTTATCAGGTATTGTGGCTCTTCAGTTATGTAGACACACACACACACACACACACACACACACACACACACACACACACACAATGTATCACTCACATTATTTAAAAAAAAAAAAAAGTGAATACGGCACTTGACAACAAGAATAAGTTCTCAAAACACATTTTGCTCAGCATGAAAATATTAGACAACTGGTGCTGTGTTTATTCTAAAAGTGTAAAAACATTTGAGCAGTGCAAAAGTGAATTACAGTGTCAACTAGCGCTACAAGTGCCCAAACGCCGAAACACGCTAAATATGATTTGACAAAGGTGTCACGATGATCACAACAATTACGAAAATGCATTTGCGCAGTAGAGACAGTTTGGCAACGGTTGTGATCGGCCATAATACTTTTATTCAAACGAACCTAGTTACTTCTATCAGCCACAATGCCAAATAGAGCTTGGGCAGCAGCAGGAGGTACGGCATGAATTGTTTCAATTGTTACACGTTTACCGGTTCAAAACAGCTGAGTGTGGCGCTCTGGTGTAAAGAAACTTAATTACGTAATATTTATAAACACTACTGGATGGCCAACATCATGCCAGCATTATTTTTTTCTCCATGAACGCTTTTTCGGTAATGCATAAATCACGGGAAAATTATAAACCAACCAACCTTCACGCTGGTCACCTTGTGAGTTTCATGTGTAGCCCACATATATGGTGCTTGAAAATTGTGTTTAGTATACACAATACAACTTTCAAATAACAGAAGGAGCACTTCTCCTTTGGCAGTTCATTCTCCTGTCCCATACTCTTCAAAGCTATGCCTTGTCTTTCTAGCTTATGTAATTAATTTACCCACTCTTATTTTAAGCAGAAGTTTTTTCATCAAAGCAATTTGTATTTGAATCTGTATTTTTAAATGTAGTGTGTGCCTCAGAGTGTTAGCTGATGTCCTGCTAACCTCTTTGCTCTCACTTGTGTAGTCATGTCACACCATTCAACCGGGTTCTTAAACTTGTGCTGTTTGATTGAATATGAACCTAGGTCCTCCTTGCACCCTAAGCAGGAATCATACCCCAAGACCAATGAGCCCTCTGACAACATGAATGCACATATTCCAGTGCAGTCCCTCCTTCAGAATCTTCCATTAGTATTCTCATAATATAAATTAATGTTACAGAGCCTGATGTAATAACAGTATGGCAGTAAATAAAGGAAGCAGTTCTAGTGTTTAGCCGAATAAATTTCATGCCCAAGCACAAAGTTGTGGGGGACTTGAGTTGTATCTTTCAGAAAGCTCAGCTACGGGTCATACCATTCATGACATTAATATTCTGTAGAACCCACTTCAGTAATTAGTGTCATGTCCTTACCAGTTTCTATAATGTGAACAATGGTCACTGTGTAGCATTTGGAACAGTCAGTGTTGTTTCTAGATAGCTCTTCACAAATTTCAGTGGAATTATTATGGTGGCTCCTCATTGTAACCTCGGAAAGCTTCAGTGATGGCACAAAAAGTCTGATACCCAGAATTACAGTAAAACTCATTTTAATGAATCTCTGGGTATCCATTTTTACCTTTAATGGGCGTTTTCATTAATTAATAGTTTAGTTCAAGTATTCTACAGTCAGCTTTAGTAAATCATAAAATATACATTAGTGCCACAAACGTTTCATGGGACTCTATAGGCATTCATTTTAAAGTCACATATAAAATCAACAACTGTTTTATGAATTTAAAACTAATGGCACATACAAATGTGATTACACAAGGAGGAAAGATTCACAAATATTGGCATTTATTTTTTGGAAAATCAAAATGTAGTTTGCCTGCACTAAGCAAGGTGACACAGTGGTTAGCACACAGGAATCACATTCAGGGGGACAATGGCTTAAATCTGCATCCAGCCATTCTGATTTAGATCTTCCAGGATTTCCCTAAATTGTTCCAGGCAAATGCAGATATTATTCTTCTGGAAGGCACGTCCAATTTCCTTCTCTATTTTGGAAACAGTCCGAGTTTGTGCTCTGTCTCTTATGACCACGGTGTAGGCAGGACGTCAAATCCTGATCTTTTTTCCCCTCTTGCTGCCTGCATAGTGTACTAACAAGAGTTATAGTTCACTGATAGTGGCAAGAACTGTCTCATCTACATAGTTTGTGTGATAAAGCTCTTGATTATCAGCAACAAAAGTTAGTATAGGTGAATCCTTTGTCTCTTCCTCTTCTTCATAATATTCACCAGAACCTTCATCCAGTTCTACTTGGTTGTTTACTAAAGCATCACACAGTTCATTTATACATGTCTTGTGTGCAGAAGGCAGGATGTCATCACAACAGCAGCTTGAGGGACCTGAAATGTCACTCTTGCTGGAATATGTGACAGCATTCCATTCTTCTTTAGGGAAATCATCTTCAACTTCTGCAGCAACTAATACTGACTACTGGAAACAAATGTTTGTAAACAGTTTAACACAATCTGTTATGTTGTAGCATTCTAGGCAGCAACAAACATATGCATAGCCTGTAAAATGTTCGTTCTCATTACAGCCTTTATTTTAAGCAATGAATTAATTTTGCATAACAGGCATTCAGTATTTAGCTTTCACAGAATGGTGTGTACACAGGTCTAGAGGCTGCGGATGACTTGTGCAATTCACAGGAAGATACACAACATTAACATTTCTGATGAATGCCACTACCTTGGATTGTGCAGGGAGCCAGTTAATAATAAGAATGAGTTTTCTTACTTCTGTGCCTGTCTAGGTATCTAAACTCTAAAAAAAACTTTATAAAAATTTCAGCTATTATCCATGCATTGCTATTACAATCATTGGTGCACGGTTGTGTTTTTATGTTTATGAAACACATGGGTGCTTTAAATTTTCCTATTATTTATAGAGATAACTTTCACTGCCACAGCTATTAATTACAACAATGCAATTACTCTTTATTTTCTGTTACTGTCCCTGTAACATAACAGAATATGTTGTTGAGGGACATAAGTTATAAAAGACGCCAGTTGCATCAGTGTTGAATATGGTCCTGGGCTCATATGCATGTATCAGCTGTGGTAAAATTTTCTACTTCTAATGTTCAACACTTTCCACATCTACTGCCTCACTTTCCCCATTTAAATTTTGGTAAGTGAGAGTATGATGATTGTTGAAGTGGGGTTATGATGTTTTTTTAAGTGACCCAGCCAGTCATTTGGTGCACAGAAATATTCAATCCCGAGCTTCATTATGATTTCTTGGGCCTTCTTTTGCAGTAAATTGATACCTATAGGAATGTTTGTACTTCTCATTTCATAATGGATGGGTGGTTTCTAAGCCCTTAAACGATGAAGCATCACTTTTCTTCCTATTTATTGCAGAAAAACTATGAGTTTCAGCAGTCGGGAAGGCCTCCTGTGGCAAATCCTGTTTCTTTGCCATGTCAGAGAGTGTAACACTACACTTGTCTGAGATATCATTAATAATCATCAGCTTCTGCTGAATCTTACGCTTTCACCTTTTGCTAGGTGTAACTACTCAAAACTTAGGCACTTTTCAAAATATAGAATCCAATGCTTTGGTAAACAATATAAGATTGGTTTGCACATGTTTGGGCCTAATGGTATCTTCTTCTGTGATGTAGAATGACATGACGTACATGTAGAAATCAACACTTCAATGTTCGCATTTTCATTGGTTTGTTATCTTTCTCCATTTAGTCATTATTGCCCAAAAGAAAAATGATAGAAATTTTAACTCAACTTCCCATCTTAGTTCTAATAAGAAAGTCCCACATTTTAAGCCTAAAAGTGGAAAGACTTCATGTACTAATGATTTTAAAAATGTAACTATATTATCTGGTGACATAAATTGACTCGAGACCATCAACTGATCAATGTACTAATTGGGAGGCAGTTTGAAATTATCAACCAAAAACTGTGGCCTACCTATTGACAACAAGATTGAATTGTGAGTTACTAACATCACACTGTTAGCAATTTACTGTAACTCATTCACGAAATGAAAGGAAAAGCCACAAACTCTTGGCTTAAGTCTCATGTTAGGAATTTTGGGTTAACAGTGTGCAAACTGATTAATATTTATTCCTCAAAATAAATATTTTTGTTAAAGCAGATTCTGATAGAACCAGACTAAAGTAACATTGTCCTTATGGCAGTTCCACATGGACAGATGCAGATATTTGTTGAAAGTGGGCATTCCTTCAAAGTAGGTTTGCTTGTATGGGATTGTACATTAATTGCTGACATGTATCACACATCTATTTACCATCGGGGATTGAAGTCATTTAAGTTCTGATTGCTGTTAGCGGTGTAGAGAGAAATAAACACTGCACTATGCTCTAAATGGTCTTTGGATAATGTTATTGCATATTTACGTGTGCTATCTTATGTAGGAAATTCTGTGTCAGGTCTTTTACACAAGAAGTGAGCTGAAATAAGTATTTTGGTCTCTCAATTTCTCTCACCATGATTGATTAATGGTGTGCTTTCGAGTATACAGCCGAGTTGTTATTCTCTATATACATAAATGACCTGATGGAGAGGGTGAGCAGCAGTCTGTGGCTCTTAGCTGATGGCACTGTGGTGTACGGGCGAGTGTTGTCATTTAGTGAATGCAGGAGAATACAAGATGATGTAGACAAAAGTTTTAGTTGATGTGAATGGCATCTTGCTCCAAATGTAAAAAAATGTAATTTAATGCAGACTGATAGGAAAAAACAATCTCTTATGTTCGAATACAGTGTTAGTAATGAGCTGCTTGACACAGTCACATCAATTAAATATTGAGGCGTAACACTGCAAATCGATAGGAAATGGGCATGTGAGGATTGTAGTAAGGAAGGCGAATGGTTGACTTAGGTTTATTGGGAGAGTCTTAGGAACATATGGGTCATTTGTAAATGAGATCATGTATAGAATGCTAGTGTGACCCATTCTTGAGTTCTGCTAAAGTGTCTTGGGTTTCTACCTGGTCGGATTAAAGGAAGACATGAAAGCAGTTCAGAATCGGACTGCTAAATTTGTAACTGGTAGGTTCATTCAGCCCCCCCCCCCCCCATGAACCATGGACCTTGCCGTTGGTGGGGAGGCTTGCGTGCCTCAGCGATACAGATAGCCGTACCGTAGGTGCAACCACAACGGAGGGGTATCTGTTGAGAGGCCAGACAAACGTGTGGTTCCTGAAGAGGGGCAGCAGCCTTTTCAGTAGTTGCAAGGGCAACAGTCTGGATGATTGACTGATCTGGCCTTGTAACAATAACCAAAACGGCCTTGCCGTGCCGGTACTGCGAACGGCTGAAAGCAAGGGGAAACTACAGCCGTAATTTTTCCCGAGGGCATGCAGCACTACTGTATGGTTAAATGATGATGGCGTCCTCTTGTGTAAAATATTCCGGAGGTAAAATAGTCCCCCATTTGGATCTCCGAGCGGGGACTACTCAAGAGGATGTCGTTATCAGGAGAAAGAAAACTGGCGTTCTACGGATCGGAGCGTGGAATGTCAGATCCCTTAATCGGGCAGGTAGGTTAGAAAATTTAAAAAGGGAAATGGATAGGTTGAAGTTAGATATAGTGGGAATTAGTGAAGTTCGGTGGCAGGAGGAACAAGACTTCTGGTCAGGTGACTACAGGGTTATAAACACAAAATCAAATAGGGGTAATGCAGGAGTAGGTTTAATAATGAATAGGAAAATAGGAATGCGGGTAAGCTACTACAAACAGCATAGTGAACGCATTATTGTGGCCAAGATAGATACGAAGCCCACACCTACTACAGTAGTACAAGTTTATATGCCAACTAGCTCTGCAGATGACGAAGAAATTGAAGAAATGTATGACGAAATAAAAGAAATTATTCAGATTGTGAAGGGAGACGAAAATTTAATAGTCATGGGTGACTGGAATTCGAGTGTAGGAAAAGGAAGAGAAGGAAACATAGTAGGTGAATATGGATTGGGGGACAGAAATGAAAGAGGAAGCCGCCTGGTAGAATTTTGCACAGAGCACAACATAATCATAACTAACACTTGGTTTAAGAATCATGAAAGAAGGTTGTATACATGGAAGAACCCTGGAGATACTAAAAGGTATCAGATAGATTATATAATGGTAAGACAGAGATTTAGGAACCAGGTTTTAAATTGTGAGACATTTCCAGGGGCAGATGTGGACTCTGACCACAATCTATTGGTTATGACCTGTAGATTAAAACTGAAGAAACTGCAAAAAGGTGGGAATTTAAGGAGATGGGACCTGGATAAACTAAAAGAACCAGAGGTTGTACAGAGATTCAGGGAGAGCATAAGGGAGCAATTGACAGGAATGGGGGAAAGAAATACAGTAGAAGAAGAATGGGTAGCTTTGAGGGATGAAGTAGTGAAGGCAGCAGAGGATCAAGTAGGTAAAAAGACGAGGGCTAGTAGAAATCCTTGGGTAACAGAAGAAATATTGAATTTAATTGATGAAAGGAGAAAATATAAAAATGCAGTAAATGAAGCTGGCAAAAAGGAATACAAACGTCTCAAAAATGAGATCGACAGGAAGTGCAAAATGGCTAAGCAGGGATGGCTAGAGGACAAATGTAAGGATGTAGAGGCCTATCTCACTAGGGGTAAGATAGATACCGCCTACAGGAAAATTAAAGAGACCTTTGGAGATAAGAGAACGACTTGTATGAATATCAAGAGCTCAGATGGAAACCCAGTTCTAAGCAAAGAAGGGAAAGCAGAAAGGTGGAAGGAGTATATAGAGGGTCTATACAAGGGCGATGTACTTGAGGACAATATTATGGAAATGGAAGAGGATGTAGATGAAGATGAAATGGGAGATATGATACTGCGTGAAGAGTTTGACAGAGCACTGAAAGACCTGAGTCGAAACAAAGCCCCCGGAGTAGACAATATTCCATTGGAACTACTGACGGCCGTGGGAGAGCCAGTCCTGACAAAACTCTACCATCTGGTGAGGAAGATGTACGAGACAGGCGAAATACCCTCAGACTTCAAGAAGAATATAATAATTCCAATCCCAAAGAAAGCAGGTGTTGACAGATGTGAAAATTACCGAACTATCAGCTTAATAAGTCACAGCTGCAAAATACTAACACGAATTCTTTACAGACGAATGGAAAAACTAGTAGAAGCCAACCTCGGGGAAGATCAGTTTGGATTCCGTAGAAACACTGGAACACGTGAGGCAATACTGACCTTACGACTTATCTTAGAAGAAAGATTAAGGAAAGGCAAACCTACGTTTCTAGGATTTGTAGACTTAGAGAAAGCTTTTGACAATGTTGACTGGAATACTCTCTTTCAAATTCTGAAGGTGGCAGGGGTAAAATACAGGGAGCGAAAGGCTATTTACAATTTGTACAGAAACCAGATGGCAGTTATAAGAGTCGAGGGACATGAAAGGGAAGCAGTGGTTGGGAAGGGAGTAAGACAGGGTTGTAGCCTCTCCCCGATGTTGTTCAATCTGTATATTGAGCAAGCAGTAAAGGAAACAAAAGAAAAATTCGGAGTAGGTATTAAAATTCATGGAGAAGAAATAAAAACTTTGAGGTTCGCCGATGACATTGTAATTCTGTCAGAGACAGCAAAGGACTTGGAAGAGCAGTTGAATGGAATGGACAGTGTCTTGAAAGGAGGATATAAGATGAACATCAACAAAAGCAAAACAAGGATAATGGAATGTAGTCTAATTAAGTCGGGTGATGCTGAGGGAATTAGATTAGGAAATGAGGCACTTAAAGTAGTAAAGGAGTTTTGCTATTTGGGGAGCAAAATAACTGATGATGCTCGAAGTAGAGAGGATATAAAATGTAGACTGGCAATGGCAAGGAAACCGTTTCTGAAGAAGAGAAATTTGTTAACGTCAAGTATAGATGTAAGTGTCTCGAAGTCATTTCTGAAAGTATTTGTATGGAGTGTAGCTATGTATGGAAGTGAAACGTGGACGATAAATAGTTTGGACAAGAAGAGAATAAAAGCTTTCGAAATGTGGTGCTACAGAAGAATGCTGAAGATTAGATGGGTAGATCACATAACTAATGAGGAAGTATTGAATAGGATTGGGGAGAAGAGAAGTTTGTGGCACAACTTGACCAGAAGAAGGGATCGGTTGGTAGGACATGTTGTGAGGCATCAAGGGATCACCAAATTAGTATTGGAGGGCAGCGTGGAGGGTAAAAATCGTAGAGGGAGACCAAGAGATGAATACACTAAGCAGATTCAGAAGGATGTAGGTTGCAGTAGGTACTGGGAGATGAAAAAGCTTGCACAGGATAGAGTAGCATGGAGAGCTGCATCAAACCAGTCTCAGGACTGAAGACCACAACAACAACAACAGGTTCATTCAGCACGTATTATGGAGTTGCTTTGTGAACTCAAATGGGAATTCCTGGAGAGATGGCATTCTTTTCATGACAGACTATTTTAAAAATTTAGAAAACCAACATTTGAATTTGACTGCAGAACAATTTTACTGCTGCCAACATATATTTAACATAATGACCACAAAGATAAGAGAAATTATGGTTTATACAGAAGCATATAGACAGCCCCACCCCCCTTCTGTTAGTGAGTGGAAGAGGGAAGGAAATGACAAGTAGTGGTACAGTGAACCCTCCGCCATGTACCATATGGTGGAGTATGTATATAGATGTAAATTTAGATATTTTTATTCCATTTTATGCACAATATTTTGGTGACTGATCAAGCCATCATCTTCAGGTGCTACAAGCTGTGTTATGCATATTTACTGCCTGGACTCCAACAAGATTATGATGTATTTATTGTTGATGTTATGCTGCTATTTGTAGCTGAATTCGACTCCCTGTGCCTTCTACACCCTTTGATGCCCGTCTGTTTTTCAGAGCCTGTGTCATTGTGTTGTGAAATGCATAGTCTGTCAGTGTTTTCCAGCTTAGGTGGATGAAATTGCCAGTGAGAACTTAATTAGCTTTGTTTAAATTGACATCTCCATCATGTTTTATTAGGTTCTTCTCTTTGTAGCAGGTGGTGTCAGTTGAATTGTGCTATAAACAGCATTTCAATGCCAACACTAGTTCACAGTGTGTTTGGAGTTCAGACTGTGAGTACACATAACAACACAGCTCTCAGCACGTAGAGAAGACAACTGTGTTGGTTGTTGAAATAATGTTCATAAAATGGAATGAACAGCTCAGCAGTATAGCGAAAAGCACGCCATTATATAAGAATTACTCGTGAAACCTATTTAAACATTCCAGAAATTGTATTTACTTGAATATATATTGTCTATTGCACTATGATCTCAAAACTGCCACTCATACACCCATATTTGGACAGCTGTAGGCTATTTTGTGCCATTTCCAACTGTCTGTCTGTCTGTCTGTCTGCTGGAATACGAGACACAAGGCTTTGGTTATGAAACTTTTACAGTAATTTTATATTTTATTCTACGTAGCCAATAAAAGTTTGTTAGAATCCTCAGATACTTCAAAGACCAGAACTGCAAGGTTTTTAGTATCAATGTCATTTTGCAAACTTAGAAACTAATATCTTTTTCAGTCATCCATGTAGGTCATTTGATTACTGACAGACTGTTTCTTCAACTTCTAATTAAGGTTTCATTCATCAACAGTTTTAAAAGACTGGAGTTAAGTCCACCACTGTGTGAGTTTATAGTGTCTGCTTTTAAGCTGTACATCCCAGATTATGACAAAAGATGCTGAGTGGATCTTAGTTCATTCTTCCCATGGAGGAAAACTGAGTCAACCATAATTTACCTGCTGCAGTAACACACACAAACAGCTCAACTGTGAAGGTAGACAATATATTCTGGGAAAGATGCGAGGGGAAATGCTACTCCAAATTTTGTTTTCATTGGTGAACTGTAACGCATTCTTCAGTGCCAACTTTTGCATTCCACATTGTCACCGAACAGATTTATTCCATAATTATTCTGTAGCCACCCGTTACAAATGAGACTGTTCCATATTTCAGCAAAGCCTTTGGAATTAAAAAGTGTTATCACCAGTTTAATTTTAAAAAGCTTAATTGAACTTTCAACTTACATAACACAAAAAAATTTGTCACTAGGTATTTTTAAATTAGGTGTTATCGCAGAGTAGAAGGTTATGTGTAGTCAGTGTTAGAAGATAGGGCAGCTTATATTCTGTGTTGAGGGCACATCTTGATGCGTCGTATATAATATCCGCGCTGTTGAGACACTTTATAAAGATGGTTGTAGCTTTGATTTACCGTATTTACCCGATTACAAGACAAGGTTTTTTCCCAGATTTGTCATTCGAAAACTGCAGGGTTGTCTTATATTTGCAGATTAAAACTATTGACACTTAGAGATGAAGCTTTGGCTATTGAGGTCACATGCAGATTTATTTTGAAGAATTTGGAAGGTAGTGCTCAGCAAACAAAAATTGCGCTCCAGCAGGCTAGAGATTTCCCGATACGCCGAAGCGCTCAGTACAGTGTTGACATTGCTCGAACAATCACGTGATATTGACTTGCATGGTGCTAGTGAAAGAGAAACTATGAACTAGCCATTATGGCAGTCAATTTCTCTGATTAAAATTTGACATGTTTGTAAAACGTGGAAGGAAACAGCATCAAATTCTGTCATCTTACAAACTGTTATTTCATTTGTACAGATTTGCAATAAAAAGTTTTCATTCATGTATGGATACGGATTTTTAAGTAAATGTAACATTCAAAAATGGAAATTTTGTCTTTCAAAAAACATTTGTTTATTCAGAACCCAGACCAGTATTTTATTTGGTTATGGGAGACTGTAATGATTTACTAAGTGGATTTCAAATGAGAAATTCGGTCGCTGTTTGCATATTAGAATACCAAGTAAAAATGTTACCAAATTTTAATCAGCTTTAGAACATGATGATGACATGTAGTTGAAACAAGAAGGAAAATTAATCCAGAATGATATGTCTAACAAAGAAAATAAATCATATTAAACTGCCTGTAATTGTTACTGTGACAGTACATTAAAATGGTAAGCCCCATTGTGGAAGTAGTACCAACAGACGTCACTATATTGCAGGATGAGCGAAAGTTCTAGTTGGTGTTGTTATGTATAACTTGCACACTAGAAAATATTGCAGGTCTGTTTTTCACAGTTGTTCAAGCTCAGCAATACGGAAGGGGAACAGTGACACCTGCCTGCCTGAGAGGTGTATAAGATGATTGTATGATTGTGGGGAGGGGAGCAGTGAGTGAGCAGCAAAATTTTGTCGTGTTGCCAACTGTGGGAAGCTGTACCATGTACTTTGACTTTCTGTGAACAACTACCATGTTTAAACTGCAGTTTGCCTGAATCCATTTGTATTGAGAATCAAATTGTCTTTAAAATTGGAGAAATACTCAACATTAGTATTCATTTCTGCAGGAGACGGCAAAAGTCTTGATAGGGGCCAGTGGCATACTTACATGTTTCTTGCTGCTGAGTTGTCAATGCTCGCTGTGACGTATGACAGGAACGAAAGGGAGTATGTCAGTTGCTGGTTCTGTGCAGATGAGAGACCGGCGGGCATGCAATGTGTTTGGAAGTGAGAGACATTGTAACATTCTCACTTCTGTATAGAAGTGAATTCCGATTTGTATTCAGATAAAAACAGCTGAATTCTCAGGTCTCACCATAACCACCTCCTCAGTAATCACAACACATTTGGAAGAAACAGCAAGATATTTGTGACAATGAAGATATAAATTTCACAGCTGTGCTATTAGGAGGATGATTAATAAATAGTGATATCACAGACATCAGGGTTAGTAAGCAAAAAAGGTAGAAAAGAAAACAATCCAAAAAATTAATTTAAACTTTTCTTTTCCTTTATTTTATTTCTCGTAATATTATCAAAATGTACACAATCAATAAATGGCAAAAGCTTAGAATAGGTGTAATGTTAACTTTTTGGCAGATGCTCATTCAATAAAACAGTTTGTAATTTTGATTAGCCAGAATACGTTAAAAGTAAATTTTTCTAGAGGAGCCTCTTAAAAAAGGGAGGTCAACTAATATTCAGGGTCGTCTTATACTCGGGTAAATACGATAATCTCGTAACATTATTGTTTGTTCGTATTACAAGTGTGTAGTATGTTTTGTTCTGTGTTACACTTCTATGTGATGTAGTCTACCCACGAATCTATATATTGACACTTCAGTTAAATCTCTAGTGTGAGTAACTTTGATTATAAAGCCCTCTAAACTCTACTGAATTTACAGTCTAAAATAAATTTTACTGAAATTGTTTGCAGGATACAAGAAATACTGAACAAAATCAGGGTAGAGTCACCTGGGTGAGAGTGCCGACTTTCCCAGTTGGTCTAGGAGGACGCCGTGTTCAGTGCGTAAGGGTGCCACCAGTAAACCGACAAGTGTGTACTACCTTCCCTCTTTGTTATTGCGCTTGATATATTACTCTGGCATCTTTGTGCACTATCTTGTGTGAAGCTTTGTGGCAGATTAAAACTGTAATCTGAATTGGGACACTAACTCAGAAACTTGATTTTGAGGGTGATGCTATCACCAATTGAACTAGTCAGGCACGATTTATAACTCACCCTCACACTTTCACCTCTGCCACCTGTATTTTACTTCCAGACTTCACAGAAATTCCCCCTGCATATTTCGCTGGACTAGAGCTCCTGGAAGAAAGAATATCCCAGAGAAATGGCTTAGCCACAGCTTTTTAGATTTTTTTTTCCAGAATGAATCTTTCACTTTTTGGTGGGGCATGCACCATCTGGAAACTTCTTTGCAAATTAAAACTGCATAGTGGTCTGGGATTTGATACAAAAGTTTGTGTGTGTGTGTGTGTGTGTGTGTGTGTAATCTGGAAGGCAGGAGAGAGGAAATGGCAGAAGTGAAACTGTGAGGGCAGGTTGTGAGTCCTGCGTAAATAGCCCAGTTGGTGCGTTATCTGTGATAGATAGGTATCTGGGTTCGCTTCTCAGTCCAACACAAAGTTTTAATCTGCTAGGAAATTTCAAAAAAGCGAACACTCCTTTGATGGTGTGAAAGATTCATTTTGGAAATGTCCTCTGTAATACATGTTAATTACCTAACTGTGAAACATTGCATGCTCAAGAAAGTTTGAAAACATATTCAGAAATTGAAAATGGAGATTTTTTTTTACCTTGGGCAGAATGAGAGCAAACTTACCCTACAGGTGGGCTTGTCTTTTATTATGCAATTGATGGTTGCAGTTAAAAGATGAGAAATAATGGGAGTTATTATTGATTGTTTCATGGTGGCCATTGTTTTGATGAACAATGCAGCAAACAATTTAAATTGAAATATGACACCAAACAATAAATCATTACAATATTTCTGACCTCACACTATTCACTGAGGTTCAAAGGAAAATAACGCAAAAATGACAGAAAAAGCAGCAGCAGTCCATTTGGTTCCTACATTTTAGTAATGGAAGAAAATTCACTATGCATTCTGGAATGTATACTGAAATATCGTATTGATAGTAAATTTCATTAGGGGGAAATCTTATTTTTTATTTTGGTATACTAAAATTAGCTGTAGAAAGTAACTGTCATAATTTTTAATTCAATTGCAGTGTGCTGTTGACATTGGAACACACAGGGGGCAGACTGAGTAATACCGTTAGAATCATTTAACAAATCCCATTTTTGACTTTCTGCAATTTATAGCAAAACCTTTAGGAGAAGTTTCCAGTCTGAAATATCACAGGTGTTCTGAGGCAGCTTTAATTACTACTTGAGATGACATTTATAATGAATTTAATACTAAATTCAAATTTCTTATGTAATATGTTTGTACCCTGTTTTAAAACGCCATCCCAAAGTTATTAGACGTCTTACTGGAAATTCATTATAGAATTCCAGAAATACTGTAAATGTTAGAATATGCTCAAGAGAGTAGCAGAGGATTTTTAAAATATCTAGAACAGTAAACATAAAAAAATACGCTTCTAAATAACATTCCAACACACCAAGATTATTTTATGTCTGAAAGGTACAGTATTAGTCATACTCACACAGAGCTTCATTTGTAGAAGACAGATGGTAATCCTGCTTCAGCCTATGGCCAGTTTAGGGAGTGTTAAGTGTATGCACCCTTTTAACAGTGCCGGAATTGGAATTGCAGACATTGGATATGTTGCCGGAATTGGAATTGCAGACATTGGATATGTTTCTTCACCTTTCTGATACAGAATTGTTAAAATATGTATCACGAATTGATGGTTGAGTCTATATAATGAAATAAGTATGGAATGTTGTAAGACAGACAGTAAACCCTTTGCACTCGGTAATGCAAATACAATGCATCTCTGTGTTCTTTATTTAAATCACTGGCGGCAAGTGCGAGTGTCTTTGTAGAAACAACGAGGACACTGACCAACAGTTAGGTATACATTAAAATAAAAGGTATGCTTTCATTCAAACATGTTTACGTAAGCATTACAACACAACAGTTTCCATTGTGCGATATTTTTTGAAACTTTTCAGGGTAAATCGTTTCCATTGCCATTTCACTCTAAATGTTTACAAATGAATCACTGTTATCATCAAAAGCATTGTCCCTCTTGTTTTACTTAAACATTCCTCGAAAAGCTGTACTATTTCTTCCCTGGAAATGACTGGGCTTGAACTAGTTATTTCACACCTTTACTGACTTGAACGTAATAATTGCAACATTTCCCTCAATGCAACTGCTACAGTTTGGCACTGATTTAACAAAGACTTTGCTAGATGCAGCATTGATGCCTAGAAGAGTAAGGTTTGATAATAGAGAATGTGAGAGCTACAAAAAAAAATCGTGTCAAATGAGACTCAACATTGGAGTGGAAAACAAAATTCGCAGTGTTGAGTGTTACTTGCCTTTGGAGTGGAAAAGGTTTAAGGATGTGACATGATTTATATTAAGGGGATGGAGAAAATTTATTGTGATATTTGTTGTGTAACAGATATGTTTTATAAGTAGCCTTTTCGCCGTGGCTTCGCTCGCATATATATTTGACACATATATTGAACAAACCACCTTCTCCTGCTCTCCGAGTCCACCTCTTCCTCCCTCTGTCTATCCACCTCATCCTCCCAACTTTATCAGTATGTCTCTTCCTCCCCCCACACACTCTCTGTTTCTTCATCTCCTTTTTATCTCTGTCCATTTATTCCACCCATCCTCATCCCCTTCTCTCTCTCTCTCTCTCTCTCTCTCTCTCTCTCTCTGTCTCTCTCTTTCTCTCTCTCCGATCTGCACACTACCCCTATACACCTTCCACTGAATCTCCCCCTTCTCCCCTCTCTCTGTCCATTTTTCCTCCCCTCACTCTGTCCATCTCGTCCTCTATCCATTTAAACCTGTCCGCAGCCACGCTCATTGGCACGTGTAACTCGTGCAACACAGTTCAATAAATCAGGCTGAAACTACTTCCACAATGTGCCTGTCATGCCAGGCAGCCTACATGTCGATTTCCAGAATACCGTTTCTTGCATAGGCTGCCCTGCAAAGCAGATTGATTTGGCAGGCCAATACTGTTCTGAAGCAATATGCCTGTCTTGCAGGGCAGCCCATACTCCGAGTACTGGGAAAAACATGTTTTTGCCTTTATCTCCACTCTTATTGGAGCTAGGAGGTTATAAAACAAGGTCTGATACTCGTGAGACCTTCTGTTCCTGTGCCAAATTTGGTTGCAATTGATCCAGTGGTTATCTCCAGACAGAATGGCTATAATGGCAGTTACATATACATCTACATTTTAAATTACAAAAATATCATCAGAATGTGGGATTTTTTTTGTTTATTGTTTACATTTACGTGTCCTAGACATTTGACTCTGTGTACCATAACTTTCAGCTAAGTTATTATGTGATATCTTTTACAGTACTTGAATGGTTCCGTTTGCAATATTTGTATCATCAGTAAATTGTGTAGCATCAGAAAGAGGTTAACTTTTTCTTCAGTGTACATTGTGATCAGAATTTGTAAAGAGCATAGTGTGAACATTTTAACACATAGGCGCCGACGCACGTAAAAATACGGGTGTGCGCGGCCTGCCTGAAAGTCCGGCGCCTGTAATTTTACGGGCACATGTTCTTGTTCTTCCCCTTCCTTCCTTTGTGTGTACTTACGACTCCTGCTTGTGTGGGAGGCACTGCATGGACTGTAGTTCGAGTATTGGTCACTAGATGGTGCGGGCATGCTGTGGAAGGGTGTGCTTCCCTTTTTATTTGTCGGGTTTTGTGAGAGGCGATTTTTTCCCGCGCGGTCTCAGTAACGTCGACGTGGCGAAGCGTGGATTGACAGACGAAGAAATTGCTCGCAAGTTATATCATGATTTAGAAGAAAGTGACGTTGATTTGTCAGAGGAAGATATTGTAGATGACTCTGATGATGATGTGGACTATGTTCAAGAAGAAGTTTCTGGCAGTTCAGGTAAAGAATTCTGACAACAAAACATGTATAATTTTTGTTCAGATTTTCACTGAAAAAACTCTCAGTACGTAATTATGATTTTATTTGCAAATACTACTCTTCTGATAGATTCAGAAGAGGAGAGCAGGTGTCGAAGCACTTCATCAGCAAGTAATCCCGTCGATATTGTGCCTGAAGAATGAGCGAGACTGATGGCGAGGAGGAAGCAGAGACCTGCGCGCTACACCAATTCTGAGGAAGGTTGGACGACTACTGATCATGCACCAGATATCGATCTATTCTCAGGACAATCCAGAATACGCATTGTTGTCAGTTTAGACCAGAACAGTGCACCTCTAGAATTTTTTTCATGTTTCCTGACAGACAGTATGATGAAACATATAAAGGAACAAACTAATCTGTATGCTCAACAATGCATCAGGAAATTACAAAGCACAAATTCCCTTTCACCCACCTGCTCATTATCAAAGTGGAAAGGAGTTACACTTACGGAAATAAGGAAGTTTCTGGCAATTGTAGTCCATATGTGTGTAAGTGTGAGGCCATGTATACAAGAGCACTGGTCCAAGAACCCTGTTGTGTCATGTAATTTCTGTCCAAACATCTTGAGTCGTGACAAATTTCTTTCTATTTTGAGAAACTTCCACATTAGTGATAATTCCTTAGCTAAGAGGAAAGGAGAAACTGGCTATGACCCACTGCACAAGGTGAGACTACTCCTAGATAATGTGTTTGCTAATTCCAGTGTGCGTATACACCATCTCAAAAAATGACAATAGATGAAGGCATGTGTAAATTTCGAGGTCGTGTGTATTTCAAACAGTACATGCGACAAAAACCAAATAAATACGGTATGAAACTGTACATGTTATCCGAATCTGACAAAGGTTACATCTGGAATTTCTCTGTTTATGCGGGTGAAAGGTCTGACACAGTGACTATGGTAAAGACATTGCTTGCAAATCTGTCAGGGAAAGGATACACTTTGTTTATGGACAGATTCTACACAAGTCCAATACTTGCTTCAGAACTGGAAGCTGTAAAAACTGCTCTTGTGGGAACAACAAGAAAATCTCGGCAGGGATTGCCTCGTGCTATAAAAGATCTGAACCTTCAGCGAGGTGAACTTATTTTCAGGCGTAAAGGAAATATGTTAGCACTGTATTGGAAGGACAAAAGAAACGTGCGTATGATTAGTACAAGGCACACTGCTGAGATTGTCACTTTCACTGATCAGAGAGGAAGAGAGAAGTCAAAGCCAGCCTGTGTAGTGGACTACAATAAAAACAAGTTGGATGTTGACTTATCAGATCAGCGATTGTCATACGGCGCATTTGAACATCGAACTGTGAAGTGGTGGAGAAAGTTGGCATTCAATGTTCTACTAATGGTGATTGTAAATTCCTGCATATCATACAATAAGGTTACTGGAAAACACCTCACAACATCTCACTTCATGACAGTTATCTGTGCAGATCTTGCACAAAGCAAAGATCTTTATCCCCGACCTGGTCCATCTGGACTCTCAAGACTATCAACTGGAAATCATTTCCTGGAAAAGATTGATACAGAAGTAGGTAAGAAACAGAAACAAAAACAGTGTGTAGTGTGTTCTCTGAGAGGAAAAAAACTGACTTGAAAAGTGTGGCGAAAAGACACATGCTACCAGGGTAGTGAATGTAAAGTAGCATTGTGCAAAATGCCGTGCTTCAAAATTTACCACACAAAGAGCAAAATTGCACCCTAAAATAGTTACAGGAGGTTACTGTAGATAAGACATACTGTATCCATCATAATTACAATTTTTGTGTAAAATAAAAAAATTTCTTCTAGAAAATACAGTGAATATACCTTTGACCAATTTTTTTATTTTTTTTATTATTATTACTTTTTTTGAAAAACAATGTTATAATAATAACGCTTGTCAAAAGTATGTATTAATTCAAGAGAAAGGTATTATATATGGTTTTAAACAAGAAAGTCTAGGTTTTTCAATAAGAGTAATTTTATTGCTATAACTGAAACCTTTCATGAATTGTAGTAGTTTAAAATACGTTAAAATCAGCCAGTCTTTATGGTAGACATCCGCACGCAATGGCTCAGGACCCAAAGTGTTAAAATTAGCAGTCAGTTACTCCGTACATGACTGGAAACATAGTTGCCAGTAATAATGTTTACAATCATCATCTTTATTTGTCAGTTTTATGTTTTACATATGAACACCAAAATGATGATTATTATAAAATCATTGAAAACAAATTTATGATGGACAGTTGTTTATACGAAGTCTTTTTTTTAAGATCTGTTGGAAAACATATCCTGTAAATGTTCATGAAAACTTCTATTTCATCAGAAAGCCTGGAAGTGTACCAGGCATACTGAATCATTTCATAAAAAATTGGCGTTGACAGTTGATGCACTGTTGGTCGTATTTTTACACAGTCTTCACGGGAATGTATGTGTCTGTTATTTTCAATCAGATAAGCACAATTCTGTATGTGCTGCCTGTCTATACAAATAGGATTCATGAGGTTGAATAAGAGGAGTACATTTTGGAGAAATTGCTTTGATTGTACATGTTGGTGCTTTCTCTTTCTCTTGAAAGATTTAGTCATATAATTCAGGCTTTGATTGTCCAGACTTAAAACAACTTTTGAGAAAGTCAATAAGTAGTCCTGTCATTAGATTCCCAGATTTAAAAGAAATTTTTTATATTTTTGCGCATATTCATTTACTGTTTTTTGAACTTTGATGCCAAAGTTACTGGTTGCTTTTTGTAAACAAACAAATATTTGAGGAAGATGATAGCATATTGAGTGATTTATATGTGTGTCACTTTATTCATGTTGTACCTTTGAAAATGGTTTTACTTCCATTGTCAGCTTGAGTCCTGTAGTACACCAACTGACGCTGACGTCCTGGAAAGAGAAAACAACCAAAATTGAAGTATTTTGTCAAAGAGTTATAAAAATAGGGAGAAAAATGAATTTGTAAATATTCTACAATAATCTACCTGTGTGGTCAGTGTTGATAAAAAAATCTTTGTTGAAATTCAGTATCAATTTAAAAGTGTAGTTTCAAGAAGTGCCTACAGAAGCCAAGGTTTCTTCGGGCATCAATGTTTCCTTTTCTTTCTTTTCTTTTTTTTTTAAACAAATTTTGGCACTTTTCATTGACGAATGTCATGCTTGCTTTTTGGTTTATGAATGTAGCTGCCACAAGCTTTAAATTCTAAATCTTTAAACTGTTGTGCTGCTGCTAAAGCCCACTGGTGTAAATTCTAAATAGTCACTTAATAATTCTATCAGACTGTAACAAAACAATCATATGGCCAGGAATTGGTTGTTGTGTATTGATTAAATTGATTGCATCCTCTTTTTTTTTATTTATTCTTCCCATTGGAATGAACATTCCTTCTTTTTTAACTGGCTGCATCCCTTCTCTTTTTTTTAGTTTCCACGTGAGGTAAGCCTTTGTGATATTAACAACTTCAATTTTGTAATCCAAAGAAAAAGAGGGTCTACAACGCTTCTTTTTTGTTCTTTTGGTTCATATTCATCTGAGGAGCTATGTTTGCAACAAATATTTTTAATCTCTCCACGGCTTATAATATCGTCAAATTTGTAATAACCAAATTTGTAGTAATATTTTAACAGGGTGTCTACGACCCGAGAGATCCAGGAAAAACCCAGGAATTTTTTCATCTGGAAGAAAACCGGGAATTTTTCATTGGTTTTGTTCTCAGTTAAATTTTTGTAATTTTGAATGGTAAGAACCAATACTCTAACAAAGGACATTACTGTATCCTGCTACTGCAGAATAATACTGCAACAATAAAACATGAACGAGAGAAAAAACTAAAATAAAACTTAAATTGCAAAGGAAATGCGCCATATACAGCAACAAAACACAGTGCTCATACAAGCGTCTGCCAACAGCAAAATGTGTCAAAGGCTTTAGGAAGACTATGCAATGCTTCGTAACAACAAATTGCCTCCGATGAGCATGACGTCACAACTGTTAACATTAGATTTGATGTAGCAGTTACGGGTGGGATCATGCGTATGCACAGTTGAGTAGTATCTTCTTCCGCTTCTGGCTACAGAAACGTGGCTGTTGGCTGTGTAAGTAGTCGCAGCAAATAAAAAAAAGGGGGGGGGGGCAGCTAGGTGCTACCGGGAAAAATTTTACTGACGCACCCAAGCTCCAAGCTGCCAGATTGCACAGCAGCCGTGGATCTAGGAGGGGGGGGGGGGGGGGTGGATTTATATTCTTGAGGGAAAAACCTTGTTTCACAAAGCGCTTAGCATCCAGCGCACATTGTTCTATCGATTATTTGTATAACTTTGAAACGTGTCCCTGTCGGTTTTTGAACATTGTTGAATACATTCTAAGTTGTTTTCTGGATGAATCATAAGTTGATTTGTGAATGCGTGCATAGTGTACGTGATGTCTCTGTCAGTGGAATCCTCGTCACATCTAGAAATAAACTTACCTGCAGACAAAAGGGGTTATACGAGCTGAGCAGAGTAGAGCCGAACGAAAGAAAGCTAACCACTGTCTGATTATGTGGTTGATTAGGTTTGTGAATGATGAGCGTTGTTATGATTACCAGCGAAATCCATAGATTCAGACTACCAGAGTGTGAATAAACGACTAACAGAAATAACAGCTAAGAAAGATTACGTATTATCTTCTCAGTGTAGCCAAGAAAATGAAGTTTTGACAGAAAATTTTTGGCCAGATCGCTATACTAGCAAGAACCAGTTGTAAAGTCTCCGGCTAGCAGCCGCTTTAAGGTCTATTCTGGAAGTAGCATGGAAAACACGTTGTACAAACACTTAACAATGCCTAACTGGAGAATAATCACGGGATAACTAAACTGGTGATTCTGGTAGAGTTAGTGAAGTTTACCGGCGAATAAGCTTTGACATTTGCAGGAATAAATATAGAATTAGTGATGACAACACTGTTTGTTAGAACAAGGCAGGAGAAGAAACGGTGACATCACTTAAATTATGGAAGAATATGACGATTCCAGATTTACATAAAAATTTCACACTACTACTTTTCGATCTCATGCTTGAGAAACTGGAGCGTATGAATGAAGTGTAAAACAATTTCCTAATGTAAAGCTTTTTGCTTGTAGTAGGCCTAATAGGCATTTGATAATGGTACTTTGTGAATTATATTCTGCCGTGTTATAAAAATGACCATGTCTGCCAAAACAGTCTCGTTTATTTGGCGTGTGTTACAATTGCTGCAGTATTATAAAGGCCTATTTTGTTTTATCTCACAGACAGTAACAGAATACAGTTAATCAGGTCGAGAAACCACACCAGTCTTGGGCCTATTTGTAATTACAGCTTTTTCAGTATTAGACAACTACATTTTGATTTTGCATGTAGCAAAACGTTTGACAAACTTTGATGAGGTAACAGATCCTTTCTCAGAAAGGAAGGCATGCCATGTAAAGCTGTAGCAAGATTAGAGAGAAAAAAAATTCTAGGAGCTAAAGATTGAAGAAATGTGTACTGTCTTGCTTGTCTCTTCTCTTTACTGGTTTTATGTATCCTATACTTAATTTAATGTCACACAAAGCAGCAAGTTGTTAGCTAATAGGGAATAAAGAGTGCAAATTTTCTGAAGAGTTTTTTTTTTAAAAAGAGGGGCAGGATGTCAAACCAGCCAACTGGAAGCGGGAGAGGCACCATAGGACATTTTAATTTCCACTGTCCTGAATATAGTTTGATGGCATCCAGTACAAAATATACACGTTTCAATTCCACAGACAGTGACGTGCGATAGAAGAATGCTGTGTGAAGAGGTGTGGTGCTGCACTTTGGCACATTTAAGGTCAAATAACATGTCTTACAATTCCTCGGACACGTATGTTTTATGTATCAGACTCTCCAGAAAGATGTGCGCTACAAAATGAACATATTTTCAAAAATTAGATTTTTATAAAATTTTTGATGTCCTATCTCAAACGCTCGAGGGACGCCAGTATTAGTTTCAGATTTTATTTTATTTCCACCTTTCTGAGAGTCAAACATTAATTGCCATGCAGAACAATGAAGTTATTTTTATTGATTTGCTGAAGAAATTTTCTTGTATTAATCTTTTCCGCTGAGGCAGTTAATATATTTGAAACAAAGGGTTTAATTTCAAACTATTGGCTAGTTTCAACTGTTCGGTGCATTTCAGTGTACGTTTTCATCTTCTAGCACGTATGGCATTATGCCATTACAAAGAACCAGACATAACGAAGTACTGGTACTCAAGGAAATTTACATCCCGAAACCACATTGAAAAGCTTAATATCAGGTCGATTCCTACTTCACTGGGAATCTGGGACTCATTTAAAAATCAGCTCTTTGACGATGAGCCATTTAGAAAAATTTATAGCCAAGAATATCACACTTTTATGTCGTTATTAAAAAATTTACTGGCGCATTTGTGTGATATATCTTAAAATGTAATATGTGCATAAAATACCAACATTATATGTGAAAGCTTAGTTTCTCTTACAGCGTATTGGCCTTGAGAGACCAATATTATATGTGAAAGCTTTGTTTTTCTTGTAGCAACATTATATATATTAATTTAAACCATTAACTTTTGCTGTTCGTGTGTTTGCGCTACTTAACAGTGATGTTGCTATTGGCTGACTACACAACATGTCCGAAGCTCTGAATAGCCACTGTCATCAGCTGGCGAGATCCTGTGACATGAGCTACGATTGGTTTACAAATACGAATCTCAATCTCGATTTCAATGCTTTGGAAAGTAACATGCGTTGTTTGGTGGAATTCGAATTTATACTTTCGTAATACGAAAATATGCAGCGTACATGTTACTGCACTGCACTTCAAACATCTTTCCAAAAGGTGTTTTTTCCCCTGAGTTTCGTTTTCTAAAGTGCCGGGAAATTCTACGCCCATGTATAAAACCATAACCATTCAAAGGATTGATAAGTTATACAGCTTCGAGAGAAAATATACTGTCAATTAACAGGGAAAAACTATGTTTCGACCCGGGAGAAAGTGTATTTTTAACCGGGAAATCTGGGAATTTTTTTCCTTGTCCGCGTATACACCCTATTTAATGACAACAGTAATTAAAGCATAAATTTACCTCCAATTAAATGCATTTGAAAGCATTCAACTTTTTAAAAAGAACAACATTAATAGTAATTCACATGTTACATTAATTAACTGTAACCGTCATTTCATAAATACTCTGAGGTGACAAAAGTCATGGGAAAGCAGTATGCACACATACAGATGGCGATAGTATCACTTACACAAGGCATAAAAGGGCAGTGCATTGATGGAGCTGTGATTTGTACTCAGGTGATTCATGTGAAAAGGTTTCCAATGTGATTATGACCACATGACAGGACTTAACACACTTCGAATGCGGAATGGTAGCTGGAGCTAGATGCATGGGACATTCCAGTTCTGAAATAATTAGAGAATTCAATATTATGAGATCCAGAGTGTCAAGAGTGTGCCAAGAACACCAAATTTTAGGCATCACCTGTCACCATGGAGACAGTAGTGGCTGACCAAGGGCAGTGGCATTTACGTAGGGTTGTCAGTTCTAAAAGACGAACAACACTACATGAAATAACCACAGAAATCAATGTGAGCATACGATGAACATACTCTTTAGGACAGTGTGGTGAAATTTAGCCTTAATTGGATAGGGCAACAGACAACCGACATAAGTGCCTTTATTAACAGCACATCACCAGCAGCACCTCTCCTGGGTTTGTGACCATATCGTTTGGACCCTAGATGACTGGAAAACTGTGGGCTGGTCAGATGAGTCATGATTTCAGTTGGTAAGAGTTGACAGTAGGGTTTGAGTGTGGCACCAACCCACAAAGCCATGAATCCTAGATGCCAACAAGTCACTGTGCCAGCTGGAGTGGCTCCATTATGCTGTGGGCTTTGTTTGCACGGAATAGACTGGGTCCTCTGGTCCAACTGAACCAATCATTGACTAGAAATGGTTATGTTCGGCTACTTGCAGACCATTAGCAGCCATTCATTGACTTAATGTTCCCCAACAGTGATGTCACTTCACCGGCCTACAATTGTTCGTGATTGGTTTGCAAAACATTGTGGGCAATTTGACCGAATGATTTAGCCACTCAGATCACTCGACATGAATCCCACCGAACATTTATTGACACAATATTAGGAGGTATCCTTTGACTTTTGTCATCTCAGTGTAAAGTAAAATTCTTTATGATTTAATTGATAATATTATATGTCTTTAACTTGATTTAAAAGTTCCAATTTTTAAAACTATTTTTAAAGAAATATAAAAAATTACTTGGATTTAGGCCATGCGAGTGTGTTACAGACGCAGCCATAAGTATGTAAACTGACCAGTATATGAGCTCCACTTAAAACTTTGAGTTCTTTGTCTCAGGATATTCTGGCTAGTACACTTCACAACTTTTAAGGGTAGATGCACTTCAGGTGTATATTTAACCTGTGATGTCTCATTCGGAACTGGATTTTATAGACCGTAAGGTCCCCTTGTGAGATCAAAATGCCTTGTCATTAGAATGCTGAGAGGAAGTCAGTAGTGACATCACTGAATCATTTAGAAAATTTTCTCAGCTAGTGAAAATAAGCAGTTCCATGTTTATGGACCTGGAGTCAGATTTCTGAACAGACTGGAGGGAGTACATGGCCATAGCATCATGTTTGTGATTCAGGGGTAGTGCAGTACAAGTTATCTAATTCAGATTGTTTCTAAATCAAAGAACATTGTACATTAAGGACTAACTGAAGGAGGTGGTGCAATTGTTGGACACTGATCTCATTCGTGAGGATGAAGTTTTCTCTGTCCAGCCATCCTGATTTTGTTTTTTGTTTTTTTCTTAAATTATTTCAGGCAAATGCCAGGGCAGTTCCTTCAGCAAAGCCATGGTGTGCCACCTGTTATACCCATATAAAATCGTACTTCTCTGTTCTACATGTTTGTATTTTTTGGCAAAATTCACATCTAAAATTTGGGTTTATTTTTGATGAAATTTGCAATTTTTATTTATTTATTTATTTTATTCAAATTTAAAAGGTTGTCACATTGTGTGACTGGTGATGAAGTATGAGTACTTTGAAAATGGCTCTTACTAATTAAATGGAAATTGGGGAGCTTTTTCACTGGAATGTTTAATTTTGCAATAACTTCAACATTTTTTTCTGATCTGATCTTTGCTTGTTTTCTTCTTTTAGATGTATTTAAGCTTTTAACAGATGATTGTTTCTGTTGCGAAGCAGCAGTATTTTCCCATCAGTGAACAGGGTGCTTCTCTGGTTTAAGATGTTTCTTCCATTATTTTTCTTTTCCTGCCCAGTTTGATCAAATTGGTTGTGGCCTTTCATGGACATTCATAGCCATGCCACCCATATTTGACAACAGGTACTTGTGTAGATCTAAAACAGAAAAAAACTATTCACATGTTAGGCAAGACTTGTGGCTTGGTCAAAATACATTGATAGGGCTTGTATTTTCCAGTTGCTATAGTACAAAGTGGTGGACACAATAAACAGGCAGTTCGCCCAAGCATAAACAAACTAGAATTGTGACTGGCAGATTTGAGAGTAGTAGTACGGGGAACAAGCCCCATCTCCTTCAAGGAGGGCCGCCAGTCCTACACTAGTGTTCTGCGTTTCTGCGAAAACAGAACTGACAGACGATTGTAGGGATCACCAATCCATTTTGGTGTTCTGAGGATCATAATTAAATTCTGTAATGGAGCAGAATTAGTAACTATTCATTTCAAAATAATAAAAGAAAACAATGAGCAACCCACAACATAAAGCATTTGATAACAGCTACCGCACAATTGCTTGTGGGAATTAGCATTGTTGTGAATGAGGTCTCTACTGGTATTTGACACAACCACAGTTCAAAACACCTGCAGCCTAAATCTGTCCCGTAAAAGTTTACATCTTATTCTAACTCCTGAGCTTCAGTTAACAGACAAATTTGCTGCTAGGTTCCATGGCCAAGTCCTGCGTTGCATTACGCGGAATCTATCTTATACAGACCTTTCAACTGTCCTCTGTTGACTTGGTGGCAGAGTATTGAGTGCACTGATAATATCATTGCATTTGTGCACTTTATATTTTGCGAACATTTTCTTATGCACTTTATCTTTCCAAATTGGTTTTGCCAGATGATGTGCTGTACCGGTAATCAAAAAATTGGAATATTTTTTATACTTCTATACAGAAAATAAAGCTATTTAAAACTATCTTTGGTAAAATGTATCAACTGGTTACAACTCAATATGAAATAACAATTAAAAGATAATTTTGCATTTTGAAACAGAATTCACATTTATTGCAAATGCGAATTTTTCAGGTCCTCACTAATCAGTAATATAGATATCAGCACCTTAAATACATGAATCTTTCTACAGTTGAGAGATCTTCAAAGGACAATTGAAAAAAGTGTGATGGAACAGCTCACCATCTCAGCATCGTCGACAGGACTGACTGCGGACCTTTGGTACAGAGCTGAGCGGAGGGTCTGAATCAGAGGCTGAGACAGTTCTGCGACCATGTGGGCTGCAGATTCCTCGACTTGCGCCATAGGGTGGTGGGGTTTCGGGTTCTGCTGGATAGGTCAGCAGTCCACTACACACAGCAGGCAGCTACATGGGTAGCAGGGGTTGTGTGGCGTGGACTGGGCGGTTTTTTAGGTTAGATGGCCTCGGGCAAGTACAGAAAGGGCAACAGCCTCAAAGGGTGCGAGGCAAAGTCAGGACATGCGGGGACCAAGCAGCAATCAATATTGTAATTGTAAACTGTCAAAGCTGCGTTGGGTAAAGTACCGGAACTTCAAGCGCTGATAGAAAGCACCGAAGCTGAAATTGTTATAGGTACGGAAAGCTGGCTGTAGCCAGAGATAAATTCTGCCAAAATTTTTACAAGGGCACAGACAGTGTTTAGATAGGATAGATTGCATGCAACCAGTGGTGGCGTGTTTATCCTGTGGTGAAATAGAAGTGGATAGTACCTGTAAATTATTATGGGTGGAGGTTATACTCAACAACCGAACTAGGTTAATAATTGGCTTCTTTTATCGACCTCCCGACTCAGCAGCATTAGTGGCAGAACAACTGAGAGAAAATCTGGAATACATTTCACATAAATTTCTTTAGCATGTTATAGTCTTAGGTGGAGATTTCAATTTACCAGATATAGACTGGGACACTCAATTGGTTAGGACGGGTGGTAGGGACAGAGCATAGCATCGAGTGACATTATACTGAGTGCACTATCCGAAAATTACCTCGAGCAATTAAACAGAGAACTGACTTGTGGAGATAACATCTTGGACCTACTGATAACAAACAGACCCGAACTTTTCAACTCTGTAAGCGCAGAACAGGGAATCAGTGATCATAAGGCTGTTGCAGCATCCCTGAATATGGAAGTGTTTATGGAAAAAGTTCAAGGCAATCGTAAATTGCGTTTTAGACAGGTACGTGCCGAGTAAAACTGTGAGGGATGGGAAAAACCCACCGTGGCTCAACAACAAAGTTAGGAAACTACTGTGAAAGCAAAGAGAGCTTCACTGCAAATTTAAACGCAGCCAAAACCTCTCAGACAAACAGAAGCTAAACGATGTCAAAGTTAGCGTAAGGAGGGCTATGCGTGAAGCGTTCAGTGAATTCGAAAGTAAAATTCTATGTACCGACTTGACAGAAAATCCTAAAAAGTTCTGGTCTTGCGTTAAATCAGTAAGTGGCTCGAAACAGCATATCCAGACACTCCGGGATGATGATGGCATTGAAACAGAGGATGACACGCGTAAAGCTGAAATACTAAACACCTTTTTCCAAAGCTGTTTCATAGAGGAAGACCACACTCCAGTTCCTTCTCTAAATCCTCGCCCGGGCGAAAAAATGGCTGACATCAAAATAAATGTCCAAGGAATAGAAAAGCAACTGAAATCACTCAACAGAGTAAAGTACACTGGACCTGATGGGATACCAATTCGATTCTACACAGAGTACGCGAAAGAACTTGCCCCCCCTTCTAAAAGCCGTGTACCGCAAGTCTCTAGAGGAACAGAAGGTTCCAAATGATTGGAAAAGAGCACAGGTAGTTCCAGTTTTCAAGAAGGGTCGTCGAGCATATGCACAAAACCATAGGCCAATATCTGTGACATTGACCTGTTGTAGAATTTTAGAACGTGTTTTTGCTCACGTATCATGTCATTCCTGGAAACCCAGAATCTACTCTGTAGGAATCATCATAGATTCCGGAAACAGCGATCGTGTGAGACCCAACTCGCTTTATTTGTTCATGATACCCAGAAAATATTAGATACAGGCTCCCAGGTAGATGCCATTTTCCTTGACTTCCAGAAAGCTTTCGATACAGTTCCGCACTGTCGCCTGATAAACAAAGTAAGAGCCTACGGAATATCAGACCAGCTGTGTGGCTGGATTGAATAATTTTTAGCAAACAGAACACAGCATGTTGTTATCAATGGAGAGACGTCTACAGTCATTAAAAGTAATCTCTGGCGTGCCACAGGGGAGTGTTATGGGACCATTACTTTTCACAATATATATAAATGACCTAGTAGATAGTGTCGGAAGTTCCATGTGGCTTTTCGCTGATGATGCTGTAGTATACAGAGAAGTTGCAGCATTATAAAATTGCAGTGAAATGCAGCAAGATCTGCAGCGGACAGGCACTTGCTGCAGGGAGTGGCAGCTGACCCTTAGCGTAGACAAATGTAATGTATTGCGAATACATAGAAAGAAGGATCCTTTATTGTATGATTATATGATAGCGGAACAAACACTGGTAGTAGTTACTTCTGTAAAATATGTGGGAGTATGCGTACAGAACGATTTGAAGTGGAATGATCATATAAAATTAAATGTTGGTAAGGCGGGTGCTAGGTTGCGATTCATTGGGAGAGTCCTTAGAAAATGTAGTCCATTAACAAAGGAGGTGGCTTACAAAACACTCGTTCGACCTATACTTGAGTATTGCTCATCAGTGTGGGATCCGTACCATGTCAGGTTGACAGAGGAGATAGAGAACATCCAAAGAAGAACGGCGCGTTTCGTCACAGGATTATTTGGTAAGCGTGATAGCGTTACGGAGATGCTTAGCAAACTCGAGTGGCAGACTCTGCAAGAGAGGTGCTCTGCATCATGGTGTAGCTTGCTGTCCAGGTTTCGAGAGGGTGCGTTTCTGGGTGAGGTATCAAATATATTGCTTCCCCCTACGTATACCTCCCGAGGAGATCATGAATGTAAAATTAGAGAGATTTGAGCGTGCACGGAGGCTTTCCAGCAGTCGTTCTTCCCGCGAACCATACACAACTGAAACAGGAAAGGAAGGTAATGACAGTGGCACGGAAAGTGCCCTCCGCCATACACCGTTGGGTGGCTTGCGGAGTATAAATGTAGGTGTAGATGAAGATAAATGAATATGAAAGAGAAAATACAGTAATTAAGGATGTATATTGCTGTGTGTTGAGACTAGAATATTATTTATTGATGAAAAAAGGCGCTGTACGACAGACAGCCATGCACAAATGGCAGATTGATTAACTTTCAGAGTCCTCCTTCAAAGTTCAGGTGCATGTGTTCACCCCCACCTACCACCCACTAGTCCATCATCCTCCTCCTCCCCCTCCTCCTCCCCCCACCCATTTTTCCATATGCTAAGCAATTTATCATGTGTACTCTATGCCTGTCTGCTGGTCAATGTCTTTTCTGATGATTAGTCATTTATCCTCAAGAATATATTTGATCCTGAATTTTCTATTGACTGACTTTATGAAAACAAAATGGGAAGTTATACATACAACAAAAAATTGTCTTTGTTACATGAGACAATTTGATTGGCTGTAACAGGAAGCAGGCAGGGTGAATTTGGGTCAAAGACTGGAGATCATTATATGTTCGGAAGTTTAAAGAATGCATCAATCAGTCAAATTATAAAGTTAAGTAAAAACTCCATAAGTTAAAGCAGCTCAGAATTAATTTAGATAATTTTTCTTCGTTAATTTGTGATACTCTTGCCACTGGAAGACACTGGTATTTTTTAAAACTTACTCAGGCATCTGCAGTAGACTGATTGATAGTGCTGTGTGACCTGTGTATAATGCACTAACCACAAGGATGTTGTTTTCTAGTTTCTGTAACATTTCTGTAGTCTTTTTGCTGAGTATCCTTTCCAGTGGTACAAAATTTGTACGATGCCTTTAGGCAAAATCCTTCATTTTTAATATCTCGGCAGTGTGCGGGAAAAAAGAGCTAAAAACGTGTAATATTGATAGAAACATGAATTGGGTGATTAATTGAAATTAAGGAATTATGCTATTTATATTAAGAATTCTGTATATAATTCATTGACTTCATCAGCAAAACAACATTTTCATGTCAGATAAATGGATGAATTCATTATGTTGATTATGCTGACTGTATTTATTGTTATTGTTCCTGCCTTTCTCTCCAAAGTGTCGGAAAGTTATCTCATTAGTTCTTTGATGTTTTAATGACAACCATAGAACATCTGTTCTTTTATCTTGTGCTTTACTAAAGAAAATTTTGCCTTCTCCTTTATAGGTGTTAAGTAAATGTTTGATAATTTATGTTTTTATATATTTATAGTGCTATGTATCGAAACATTAATGCTCTAAACTGTACTCCGTTTAAGAGTTTTGCACATTTTTGTGGTTGAACAGACCTTATGCTGGATCTGTTTGGAAAAGACATTATTTTTCAGTAGTAGTCTAGTAATACTTCAATGTAGTTTCACCATAACCTATTGTACTATTTACAGTGATGGTAGATACGTAGTTCTTTTCCAACATTCAATTATCTGTTATAGAATTACTTTCATTCTTGTCAGATAAAAGTCTTGAAGTCTGTAGATAAATTTACTATTTAAGTGATTTTACATTACAGGTTGAAGAAATTGTAAGCGTATCTTCTGATGATGAATTAGAGCTTGAAGTTGTTACTAGAAGTGGAAGAAGAGTTAGAAGACCTTCAGTTTCATCAAATTCTGACAGTGCCAGGACACATCAGAAAACACCTGCTAAAAATGGACCAGCTGAACAAACAAGTACTGCGAGAAAGAAAGTGACGAGACGGGCACCCTCACCCCGTGGAGAGGTAGGTTAAACTGCTTAGAGATAAAATGAAACAAACGTTCATGCAGTGTAGTGTCAGAATAAATTTGATTTGCTTTGTTATTTTTATTAATTGGGTGTTAAAAACTGGTTTTATATGGGTCTAATGTACAAGTTAATAAAGAGATTACACTGAAGTTTTTGAGAAAGTTAGGCAAATCACATCTTTTCTGATCGCCTATCGTATCTTCTATGTAGTGCTCTCCTTCAGCTTGTACTCACTACTGTGTGTTGTGTCTCCTATTGCTTGAATGTCCAGAATGTACCTATTTGGAATGGCTGTTCAGAGATGGTTCATAGTTGCACATATCCACTTCTGGAGGCACACAATTATGCTCAAGATGGTTTCTTACACTTTTAGGAAGAGAAAATCATAGTTAAGTTACCCTATAATGCCATATGATGGATACTGATGCGTATCTGTGACTACTCCAGTATATCCTGAACCCTTTAACTGCTCTGGATGTGTTAACGTTCACCCCTTTGTACCTGTCCCTGTGTGTTCTGAACGTGTTAACACGTGCCACCAGTCCTTCTACCTGGTACTTTAACATGTTCAGAGCACACAGGGACAGGTACAAAGGGCCGCACGTTAACATGTCCAGAGCAGTTAAAGGGTTAAATTGAGGTGACTACATGAAGAGAGCAGCTGTCATTGTGGTGTAAGACACATTGCAGATCATGACTCCTCTATTCTTTAGCAAAGCTTAGAAAATCAGTCTCCAGTGTACCAATGTAGTGATAAAAGCTTCCTCCATCTGGTGTATGTTTCCTTGTTTTCTTGACTTTCATTATATAACAATCATTTGTGGAATTTCAGCAATATGATTGCCACTTTGCCTCTGGATCCAAATGGTACAGTCACAATTTATCAGCAGTTACAATCTTGAATATCAAATTTTACATACCCAAGTGAAGCCTAGGAAGCATTTGTTGAGATAACTACACATGCTGGGACCTCTGTTCTGTGGCCAAATAGATGATATTCAGTGACTGTAAACTCCACTGGCATGAAGGCAGTGGATGACAACGGAACAAGTCCTTCAGGTGCAGTGGATGTATTAGTTGTTGCTGCAAGTTCTCTCTTTATGTAAACCTTTAAGTAGGCATGGCAGACTCATCCATCTGTGATGTGATATGATATATCCACCTGCAGAATTCAGTGACTTGTAATTTGTAGGATTGACAAGTTACAGTCCACCTGATGTTATGAAGCTGGCAGCTGCTTACTCCGCTGTATGATAACCTTTATCAGTTGAGCTGCTGTGTTCTCTGATAGTTATAAAATTTTTGTTTGTACTGCTGCTTTACCAAGGACAATGAGGAAAATGGCGATATGGAGGTGTGGAGTACACACAAGAAGAGGCCTTCAAAGAAATATATCTTGCTGATGTTTAGAATGTGAAGTTCCTTTATGTGCAGCACCCTGTTATAAAATAGTTAACACAGAAAACAAACTGTAGTTTTGCAAAAAAAAAAAAAAAAAAAAATGCCATTTGCTTATGTAATACATTCTATATTTCACAATGCCAAAGGCAAAAAGATTGGGATGGGTCCAAGGAGATCTTAAAGAAATTGGTGGGGGTCTATATGATCTTAACCCATTTGAGTCAGCACCCCCGAATCTCCCTTATAAACTGGTGTAGCCAGTGCCTGAGTAGTAATTGGGCATGGTCTCGAAAGAGTTAACGTTCTTACAAAGTAAATCATTCACAAGAACAGAATCACCTTCATCATTATTGTCAGAATCACATGAAAAACACTGCCATTCGCCACTTCTTTTGGGTGTAATAATGTAACTGTTACTGGAATAGTCCTCCAAACCATTAAAACATTCACTCACACAGTCACCTGGATCTCCATTCTTACTTGGAACATCTGAATAATCTTTGTCCAAAACCTTGAAAAGTATTTAATATTCATTCAGTTCCTTCCATTTCCTGAGTAAGATGATCTCCAAAAGCAGGAGGAACTTTGAAATATCAAAAGACTATCAGTATGCTAAATAATCAACTAATAAATTCAACACTTGGTTTTGATACATTGACTGCTGGTGTAAACATCTAAGTAGATGAAGTAGTTAAAACACATCCCAGCAGATGGCATCTACAGATAGCATGTTGAAAACCCAAGTTATCTCAATATCCATACATAACAGATGACACATGAAATAGGAGTAAACTTGAGTCCTGTCCGCAATGTGGTAATTTTGGTTCATAAATTAAAACCCACAAAGAAATGTTTCCACAAGTGAGGAAGGTACACGGTGCAACTACACCAGCTTGTGCATTTAGTTCATAATAAAGAGATGGAAGCAGTTCATGTGTGATGTGAATCCTTCGGGAAGTTTGGCAGGTTGTGTCAAACATATTGCCCAAATAGATGTGCCCTGGTCTAGATAATGAAAAATTAGCCATAATTAAAAAAGGTGATCATTATTTGTAGACATATTTAGGTAGTTAATAAACTAACTAATAAGAAATTTACCATCTTATCTGTGACTTTGAAGAGGAATTAAATATCTGGTCCTTCTCTTTCTTACCTTTCACCTGCTTGTTTTTCCTTTTCTCTGTTTTGCTTCAGTCTACAAGAAAACTGCCTGATGATTTAACTTTTAAAGTATTTTAAATGTTGTTGTTATGATTTCTGCTTATTTCCTCATATTATTTTCATAATAAAACATATTTAAATACTTTTAGCATGACTGAAATTACTGAAATAATTTATGCAACTCATGTAATCAGTAACATTGTAGCTCACTTCTTACTTTTTAAACTGAGCAGGTTTCATTTTCACTCTAGTAATTAGGATGATACTTGACTTTTAAGTGTCTTCCATTTGGCATGTACTGAAAAGAGATTGAAACAAATGTAATTGTATATAAAACTGTGGCTAAGGGAAGACATTGTAAAACATTGTAATTTTTGTTTTTTCAGCAGCCATTTTTTCGTACACAACGGCGGCGGCGGCGGCGGCGGCGACAGCGGCAGAGACAGCGGAATACTTCCGAAAGCTCTGCACAGACTGCGGAGGATAGTGAAGAAGAAGATGATGATTCGACTGTAAGAAAATCTGGACGATCCCGTTTAGCAGAAAATCTGGGACTGGTTCCATGCCGTCGATCACAGAGTTCTAGTACTGCACATGCCCCAGTGCCAGCTTCCAGTCTCAATCGGCAACGGGTATCAGCTGGTATTCCTACGTTGAACCTGTTTGGAAATGATAGTCTCGACTACTTTTCTGATGGGTATGAGTCTTTGCTAGTGCTAATTGATGTTTAAACCTGTTGTGAATGTGCGTGAGAGAGAGAGATAGAGAGAGAGAGAGAGGAGGGGGGTATTTGTTTTTAGTCTGTGCTGGAAGTAATTGCTAGGAAACTTGGGTACCTTACATGCATCTTCTGTGTATCCAAGAAGTGAGCCATTATTGAACTAAATATGTATGGTGTGGCTCACTGATAAGCCATGGCATATTATATAATTTTTTGTACTTAATCAGGTGGTGTAATGATTTATTGTTTCTGTGGTAAATGATGGATCAAAACTAAATCTACCTTTTTGTGGTAGTCACCTGTTGGTCACAGAAGGATTTCAGTAATTTTAGGATGTGTGGAGTATAGATGTCTGAAGTGAAGTGAGGTCCTGACTTAAGGTGTCCCGGCCATCCTGTACACTCTGTGCAATACTGAATTTTTATATTTTATAATATTCTCTCTGTTACTGAGAGGAAAAAGCATAATGAAGAAAATACGTTCTTAGACATACTCTCTTGGCCCCACAAACTGCAGTCAGTTTTTGTTGCCATCAGGAAGAAACTAATAAAGAAAAAGGGTAATATTACAAAAGAGGATTCCAGCCAGCAGTCTTTAAGTCTCACTTTCAGAATAAAAAAAAATTACCTGGCCACTATTCTCATTTTTGCTGTGTGTTTTGAAACATTCATCACATCATAAGTTCATACGGTGATCAGATTATTCATTCATCTTTCAGTTTTGGTTTGTTACTGGTAAGACATCAAATTTCTTCACTTCAAGTCAAATTAGTAAACTATAGTTATTATTTTTGCATAATTTAAAAACATTTTAGTACATTATTTTACATGGTTTTTGCAATATGAAGGGCATGCCCATTTGCATGCATTTGGCCGTTTTGGCTCTTGCAGCAATATTGAATTTTGTTCTGTGGTATCTTTTATTCACCTCAACAATATTTCCAGAAATCACCTTATTAGCAACAATAAATACAACACCTAAAAGACAGTGTGAAAAATGGTGAAATGGTGTGGTTTGCATAGTAGTAGTAGTTTCAGTTTTCAGTATTTTTGTAAAAATTTCTTAATGGAGGTACATTATTTGTGGTGATGTGTAATATGGATACACCCAAATTTGATGACATGCACACATTTTTTGCTGTTACATTGTCCAATGTTGCTCTGCCTGTTATTATATAAGAGTTCTGTGTTAATTACAGGTCAGACGGTGAAAATGGAAATGAAGGTGGTGGCACTAGTATGTTGTGCCACCGATCTAGGTCGTCACCAACAACAGCAAGACGTTTGGCTGCAAGAAAACTGTCTCAAAGCTTGATGAGCAGCACACCAAGGCCTCATGTTAATTCGAATCCTCGGCCAAGCACCTCACGTGACACTACTTCAAATAGCCGCCACAATCTCCTGGACTCCATAATGGAAAGCCAAGGCCTATGGCATTCAAGGAATACGACCATGTCTCTTAGGAGAGATGGTACAATTACTATTAAAAAGGCATCCAAAGTGGAGAGGCCAAGTAAGGCAATGTCTGGTAGTGATGATGGACAAAGCATTTCTAGGTTTACAGAATCCTCAGATGGATATCGGGATAGGATACAACATGACAGTAATCCACAAGAATTGCCCTCCCATATTTTCAATCAAAGGGATGCAATTAGTGTTGTCCCTGTTGCAGATAGTGGTCCTAACATTTTTACCAGCCATGCTGGTAGTAGTGGATCTTCGAACAATGTGGGTCAACAAACATCTGTAAATAGCAGATTTCCATGGGAGTCCCATACAAGTAACCGAGTAAATGTTACAGACAACCAGACAAGAGTTTCTCAAGTTCCACTCTATCCTGGTAACTCCAACTCAAGATCTCCTGGATCATCTGGATCATATCATCATAATAAGGACAGTCAGTATGAAAGGACATCAACTTCATCATACCAGTATAGTGGACATATGTACTCAGGTACCCATCTTTCTGGATTTGATAGTGATAGAGGTCATTTGGGATATACAGGCTACTTGGGTCCAGAGAACAGTTCTACCACATCAGATTTACCAAATCCTGGTAGGTTCAATTTATTACCACAATTTCCAGTAAGGCGAACACATCCTCATCCTTCCACATCCCTCAGTGCTAGCAGCACCGATGAAAGGCAACTCGAAGAGAGTGACTTTCTTGATGACCAAGATATCTCAAGTGGAAAGTCATCAAATGAGAGAGACACTAAGAAAAATACTTACCGGAAAGCTACAGAAGATGACGACTTAGATATTTATAGTGACATTGAAGTATCCAGTGCTGGTGGACAAAATTGTGCTTCTGAGCATGAAGATAATGAACGTAATTTTGATGTTCTTCCTCCACCCCCAGAACCTTCAGCTTTACTTATAGGGCTTGGTGAACAAGATTCTAGTGATAGTGAAACAAATGATTCTTTAGTAATAGATATTCGTCCCAATCCAGATGACCATACACATAAGGATAATGTTACCAAATCACCAGATGAGTCCGAAAAGTATGATCCAGCTGTTCCATGTGATGATAGTGATGATGATGATGATGAGCCACTTGTATCTCAGAATCTGCATAAAGAAGACATTCCACTCCCACCATGCCCTCCTTCATCGGAGAAGGTAGATATGAGTACTTCAAATGCAAGTTACTTGCAGTCACCAACCTATGGTGAGCTGAGCAAACAGTGTTCTGTTCATGTTACTGAAGCTGTAACAGAAGCAGTGAAGGAGGTGATCAACAGTACTCTTCAGAGCTCTTCAGCATCCATTAACAAGGCTCTGGCATCTGGTGATGAAGACGATGATGAGGGAGAATGTCCCAATTTCTCTATCTACTCAGCTGACAGTATGGACATAGCCCGGAAAGCAACTGAAATACCGGAAGAGAATACAGGTGCTTTAGATAAGAGTGATCCTGTCACTGTCATGACAGATGAAGACAAAGCAGAGGTTGAAAAGTGTGAGGCAAAATCTGATATTCTGGAGATGCCGATTGAATCGAGTAGTGACCATAACAACCAAGAGAGCAGAGATAATGATGAACAGATGGAAGAGTCAGGATCAATTTCAGAAGTGCAACATGAACCATTAGAAAATAATGATGATATGATTGAACGTTTGTCAAAAACTCTTCAGTGCAGCAGCCGCAGCAGCAGTAGTTGTAGCAGTAGCAGCAGTAGCTGTTGTAGCAGCAGTAGTAGCAGCAGTGGTAGTAGTTCCAGCAGTAGTACTGACGGTAGTTCTATTAGCCAAAACACTAGTTGTGAAGAACCAAGCAAAGTTGTCACATCCGAAGAGAAAGACACTACTGCTATAGCTGTTGAACAAATAGCTGACCAAATGAGTAATCTCAGTGCCGTTCATCCTGTTACGTCAAGTGCCTCTGAAAACCACGAAAAAAGTGCAATCAGAGATGAGAATGATCCAAAAAACAATGAAGATGTGATACTAGATGTGTCCGGAGAGACAGAAAATCTAGTGGAAGGAGCTGCTTCTGCAGTATCTGCAGTGTCACCAAATAATGCAACAGGTTCACAAAATAAGACTGCATTGCCACTAAGTAACACAGCGTCATCACTGAATAGTAGTCTCCCTGCTGCAACTCCAGTTGGACTGGAAGGTCTGGACACTGAAACAATATCAGAAACTGAGGAAGCAATAAATTTTGATGATGATATGAGTCATGATGAAACTAGTTTTTTGAGTGAAGAAGATGGTGAAATTTCCCCTCAAAAGAAAAGAAAGAAAGCTACTGATGAAGTGAAAGATAGCAGCAAAGCTGACAACGATGTGTCTGCTGAGAAACCACAGCTTGAAAAAGACCTGTCTCCTGCTGAAACAGTGGACTATGAGGAGGGTGAAATAGTAGATGAGCGTCCAAGACTGACTGATGTCACTCAGAAAGATAAAATTTTAGACAAAGATAAAAGACTTGAAAGTAATGAAATAAGATCTGCAGATGAAGCAGAAATGAGTGAGTCTTCTGTACACGCAGGAATTGAAGAAGAGAAGAAGAAAAAGAAAAAGAAATCTATGGACAGAGACAGGGACAGGGCAGATTTGAGTGTAAATGATGATGATGAAACAGTAAAGGGAAAAGGCAGTACATTAGATGACTCTATATCATGGAAGAAACCATCTAAAGGAACTAAGGAAAGAAACTATAGAGATAGCAAGAGTATCAAACCAACAGAGAAAAGTAAGGATGGAAGCAGAAAGGAAAATGAAGATAAAGAATTACCTAAAAAAGAGAAGAAAAAGAAGGAGAAAAGAAAAGACATGGAAAGATATGATGTCAGAAAAATAGTGAGTGATAAAAAGAGAAAGCGGAAAGATGAATTTGGCCGTGATCTCTCACGGGATCGTTCATATAGTAGGTCACGGTCACGTTCCAAATCACGTGGTAAGTCTCGTGACAGATCAGTATCTTTGTCAAGATCAAAGACTAATCGTGCGAAAGGCCGCTCGTCACCAAGGAGGTCAAGACACCGATCCCGCAGTCGTTCTCGTAGCAGGTCATATAGATCGAGAAGTAGATCAAAAAATAAATCTATATCAAAATTAAAAGATAGGAATCGAAAGAGCCGTTCAAAAGAAAGACAGAGAAAGGCGAGTCGAGATCGCTCCAGGAGCAGAAACAGAAGAAGTCGATCAAGATCAGGCAGCAGGCTCAGAAATAGATCAAGAAGCAGATCCATCCACAAGTCAAGGGAAGGTAAAGACAGATCTAGAGCAGCTACCAGACAAAAAAGACCTCCAAAGAATCGTCGATCGTGGTCACGCACATGGACATCATCGTGGTCTCGATCAAGATCACGATCTGTTTCCTGCTCATCTTATTCCCGATCTCCTTCGCCATCAGCAAGACGGTACAATCGATCTTACTCAAGGTCTTTCTCGAGATCTTGGTCTAGAGAACGACACGAAAGAGTTCCATTGCTTGAAAAAAAGACCAACCCTGTTGCAAAGCCACCAAAAAAACTCACTGTTATAGTAAACAATAGCAAGGAGGATAGTGATAGGCAACGAAAGAAAGATAAAAAGAAGAAGGACTCGAGAAAATCCAAAGACCAGTCAGGAGCAGAGAAGCGCAAGAAGCGGAAAGAGAGATCTCCATTGCCATCCAAAGAAGTTTTCACTTCTGGTGACAATATTCTAGTTAGCGTGAATTTCAACAAATCAAATAAAGGACCCGGTGCAAAAGATGCTGCTGTCGCTGCAGCTGCAGCTGTTACATCAGCGTCTATATGTGCCTTGCCTAAAGATTCATCTAAGCGAAAACAAAGAGAAGATACATTTGATGTAGGTAGGCAAACAACTAAAAAATCCAGGAAAGATAAAAGTGGGAAAGAAAAGACATCCAAAGCCTTAAATAATGCAGCAAATACTGATAAAACTCTGAACAGAAGATCCAAAAAGGGAGCAAAGGGGGACAAGAGATTGGCTGCATTACTTAGGCAAAAACCAGTTGCAATAATTGATTTAGATCAATCACCATTTCGTGAACAAACCCCTTCACCCAGAGATCTCATAGTTCTGAGTGACAGTGATGATGCACAACGAGATAAAGAAACTGAAATGGAAGATGGAATTATGACCAGGATGATGCACCAGGAAATACTCAGTCCACAAAACTCTCTCAAAATGTCTGCAACAGCACGAACTCCTGAATCTCAGTCACCAGTTATGAGTTCTGTTGGTAACTACCTGAATACTAGTACAGGTCCTAAGACACCGCCTGAACCGCAAATAAAGTTTTCAATAGCTGCAAAACCTCAACTGCGCTCAATTAGTAATCCGTTAAGAGAAGAGGATGATGATTTAATGGCTGAGGACACTGTACTGGATGAATCCGATAGACAGATGGATGAGGACCTCGACAGGGACATAATGCATAAAGGTCCCAATACACCACCTGAACCACGAGGACCAACAACTCCATGTTCTCCACCTATTTCACCTGATGCTTATGATCCATTTGATCCCACAAAATCAGGTACACCGTCACCTGTAAGAGAAGAAGTACATATTGATGAACTCCAAAGTCCAAGTGGTACACCATGTGAAGAAGTGATGCAGCATTCTGTAGGTGTGACTGATTCCCCTATTCAAAGTGACCCAGATGATACAGCAAAGAAAACTTTAGAAATGTCATCAGAGATTCCACTAATACAGTCTTCTGACAATTTGCGGGATGATGTGACTCTTTCTCCAGATAGAACAAAATCTCTAACCATGATTGAAAGTATGTTAGGGAGCTCACCATCAAATATTGATGAATCTGTTGTTGGAGCATCACAGCATCAGTTGCAAGTGGAAGTTTCTCCTTCAGAGCCAGGCGAAAAGTCAAGTACCTTGTCTGTTACAATGATAGTGCCTATGAACTCTGACATTACCCCATTATCACCAGAAATAAAAATTATTCCAATGACAGTTCAGCAACAGAAGCTTCTCAAACAGAATATAGTGCAGCAGCCTGTCACATCTACACCTACACATTGTAGCACACCAAGTAATTATTCAAACCTACCCAGTAGTATTGCCAGTACTCCAATTTCACCTTTAACAAGTACACCTGTGAGCCGATCAAATGTCTTTAGCACTCCAATTACCATTACAGTTCCTCAGCTATCATCTCATCACCTTCCACACCACCTCCCAAGCTCTCCTGTTGTGTCTCAGCAGAGAACAGTAGGTATCAAAACTGTTCCAGAGAAAGTGACAGCTATTTCGTACGTGAAAAGTGTGCCACAAAGGCCAACAGGACAACAGAATGGTGATCAGAAGGAACAGATACAAGATACATCTACAGAAGTTGTTGATATGGACCTTGATTCACCATATTCACCAGGGTCCAGTGAGGGCGATGACTTGTTTGAACCGCCGTCGGAGACTGTAAAACCGACTGCAGCATATCCACCCATGAATACAAGAGCCTCCCAGACACCACAGAAGAATTTAAGGCAGAGCTTACCAGCAACAGGGAATACTCCAAATAAACCACCAGACAAGTTTGATGCCCTATTTGGCATGTCACCAGCTCGTAACAAAGGTTCTACAAAAATGGGGAAAATTAAGACTCACCATGGAAAAACTGGAAAAATGAAGGGGAAGTTAGGAAAAGGTTAGTATCCTCATTTCTGTATCGTTTTGAAATACTTTGAGTAATGTTTCTGGAGGTGCAACAATGGACCCATGGTTTATTTTGAATTACAGTTAAGTTAAAATCACATACAATTGTGATTGTTGGGTGTGCAGATTTTAAGTATAGGACGCAGTGTAAGTTTCCCTGTAAGTTATGCGCTAGTGATGAAAATGCATTTGCTATTTGAAATGTTTGCATTCAGAACTTCATTAAGTTCACATCCTTTCACTTTCTGAATTAATTCTTTCAATTTTACAGAAATGAGAAATGATCACCTCTAATGGAAATAACGGTTCATTAGCATTTTAGGGGTGTTGTAAGGCTTCGAGTTGTATGCAGTTACCTACAGTATACTATCTCAAATCCACTGTTATATGGGCACAGTGCCAATTGAAAACTGTGTCATCAAAGAATAATGTACTGAAATTGGACATTACATATTGCTCGAAAACCAGTTAAAAGAATTGACTTCATTACAAAAGATGTGGCAATACAAATCAAAAGAAATGACAGATTCTTTCAAAGGATTATCACTAGTGGTTTCCAAACACAATTAAAAACAAAACACAACTCAAATTGTTACAGTTTTTGCTACATTGTTGAAACTATTGACAGATTTCCATGGCTTTTATGAGTCATTGGGGATTGACTGTAGTAACTCATTATCATATTGCTTCCTTCAATTAATCCTTAGCATAGACATTTGTAGATGTTACTTTTACTCTCTGTGCCTTCTTTTCTTGTTTCCAAAGAAGACCATGCAGCTCGATGGGTGCTAAGCCTTTTACGCTTAAAAGAAATAGGTAATATACAAATGTTCCAACACTATCACCGTTTTGGTTACCATTTAGGCTGAGTTCACTGAATATACACATCTGAGAATGATTTGTAATTTCCTGGAGATTATTTTATGTCGTTATAAACAAAAACTTTTGTTATTGGTTTAGTCATATTAATGGTTGCATGTGGCACCTCATTATTTTGTAACAGCCTTGTGATAAATCATTAGTTTAATATACAGGGCAAAGAAAAAATGCCGCACTTGAAGGTTGGCATGTGATTCTTCATCCAGTTTCGAGACATTGTAGGAAAATCAGATCGGGCACATTTTGAAAACACATATATGAAAATGTGGACCTGGCAACACTGTCACATCATGCAGCACATCGGTGTGTAAAGATGAATGTGTATCACCCCACACTACCATACCAGTCATTGTAGCTCATTGAGTAGACTGCTTGGACATCAAACCCTCATCCACCATGGAGCTAGGGTTCGAATCCTCATGAGGTTCCTTTTCTTATTTTTTACAAGTCCATTCCATAGTCCCCATCATTCGTGAGCAGGACATCGTTTTGTCACATGACAGAGGCCTACTACATGACAGTGGGATCCATTAAACTACATGCATATGTCTACTAATCACACAGTGCACAACCAAAATTGGGCCTGTCAGGTTCATGTAGGGCAGATTCCTGATGGAGTGCACAGGTGATGAATACGTGGTTATGCTTTTAGTGCCAGGTGCATCCGACAATCAAGCTGCTGCTCGTGCATATTGTCCATGGTACCCTCAAAGGCACCATCCTGATAAAGTTTTTCATTGCATGGAGCAATGCCAGGTCGTCCAAGGAATAGACGTACTCCACAAACAGAGGACCCCATTCTTGAAACCATTCACTATTCGCCTCGACAAAGTACCCATTATATCGCAGGGCAGTTGCAGATATCTCAGAGATTGGATGTTGAAGTGTTGCATGATAAAGAACTGCATGCATATCATTACACATTAGTTCAACGCCAGTGGCAAGAAGACCACATTCAATGAGTACAGTTTTTCAGATGGCTTTTGCACCAAGTGGAAGATAACAAACATTATACAAACAATGTGATATAGAGTGATGAATCTAGCTTCACTCATGTAGGTATTTTCAACCTTCACAACAGCCATTATTGGTTAGAACATGACCCACAGTACACCATGAATGTGGCATTCAGGCACACTTTGGCATGAACCTGTGGGCTGAAATCAAGGGGGGAATACTTTTTGGCCGTTCGAATGCCCCTCTGTATCTTGTGTATCATTGCAATACTTTGCCTGATGTGTTAGAATACATTCCTTTTGGTATTCGGCAACAGCTTTTGTTTCAGCATGATGGTGCACGCCACGATTTGGAATGAACGTGTGTAAATATTTAAGTGAAGCATTTCCAGAGAAATGGGTTGGTCATGGAGGTCCAATGTTCTGGCCTCTACATGGCTCTGACCTTAATCCACTAGAGTTTTGTTTGTGTGAATACTTACAGGAACAAGTTTATAGTGCTGAGCTAATGGGACAGGTCCAGCACAGTGCAGAGTTCATGCCACCTGTTCTTGGCCATGCTTCATGCAGTTAACAGCGTTGCAGGAGCCTTATTTCTTAAATCACTTTCCATGAAAACTATTGGTGGGACTAGGTATTGCTAGATACACTTTTGCTTTGAATTGTGGTGAGGGATCATGTGCCAACCACCAAATGTGACATTTTTTCTTCAGTGTGTATATCTCCCGTAGGTATTTCTTGTATTGTGTTTGTGATATTAATGCAGGCATTTTTTTCATAATGCAAATATTTTAAGCAGTATTGTTGTACTTAGTTGATAAATATCAGTATTCACCACCCAGTGTCTACGACATGGATAGCGAAAGGAAATATAAGTGTCTCAGATATGAGAAAGAATAGATACTTACCGGAAAGAAATTGAGATGACTAACTTGTAGATGATATTTGAATTAACCACTCTATTTTGAGAACCATGCAGTTTTTCATTATGATGTTGGATAGAATAGAAAGAAAATAAGGAAGGACTAATGTGTTAGAAGTCAGCTGAGACAGGCTGTTCAAACCCTCTCCCATGGGGCTGAAGTTCCTGCCACCTCATCCACAGGCAGGTAAAGGCTGTACAGGCTATCATCTATCAGGTAGCCTTATTTCACCGCAATCTGCCCATGGCCACCTCTGCCTGTAGGCACTTTCGACAGGGTAGTGCAACCATGTAGGTTATGGCCTGGTTTGCCTCATTGCTAGCATATCACCTTTCTGCACACCCCAGGCTACCAGACCTGCAGGTGGCCTGTGGCTGAGCTCTTGAGTCTGAACAACCTGACTTAAGGAATGAGCGAGGTATGTCAACAGAGCAACAAGAGTAATCTACTGGATGTAACTGAAATATAAGAGTGTGCATTATTTCAGCATCAGTGTCAAAATTGGACGAATATGTGTCCTTTTTGTAATTAATGGTGAAGATCTGTAAATGTGCTTCTTGGTCATAAGGTTGGTTGTTGCACCTTTTTGGGTGTAACTAGTAAGCATATGTGTATCAAGTATGTGATAAGTGTATCCAGTATGTGATGAATGTGTATTGTCGCAGTTACATTTTTTACTGTACTGTTTTATGGCATGAACCTAAGTGAAATTATTTTGTGTTACAGGTTCAAAAAAAGAGATACAGATCAAAATGGATGAAGACCAGCTGCAGATTTTAGATGACCTTCCAAGCTCTGCTGTAGAACTTCAAGTAAAAGACAAAGTATGCCTTAGATATGTTAGTTTTATTCGTCTGTGTACTTAGTCTTTCTTTTGAAAATGTTATACTCATTTTTAATAAGGTATAACAAACTTGACTAAGTAGATTTTGGCTTTTTCTACATGGAATATGACAAAGTTGTGTCAGTGTTTTTATCTCTCTCTCTGTCCCTCCCTCGCTCCCCCCCCCCCCCACTCCTTTGTGTGTGTGTGTGTGTGTGTGTGTGTGTGTGTGTGTGTGTGAGAGAGAGAGAGAGAGAGAGAGAGAGAGAGAGAGAGAGAGAGAGAGAGATCGACTGACCAACCTTTACCTGCGAAAAAGCATTCTGCAAACTGGACATCATCTTTTGAAGATGTGAGTGCTTGGGAATATTGTTCACACAATGGGTCAGACATTGTTGCAACAGGATGAGGAACAGTGAGTCATTTTGCAGATAACAAGACTACAAAAAAATTTATAAATTTTTTTGGTAATGTGTCTTTCCTGAGTAAGTGAATTACAAAACCCATGAAAACTTATTTCTGCATTGTTGTTAATTTCCCACTAACATATAATAGTCATTTCTCGTAGTACTTCTTTTTCAATGTCTGTGTTATACGAAGGCTATCCAGAAAGTAAGATATTTTGGTCTATAGCAGTGGTGGACAGGGCTACGGCTGCCATCATTGTGCCAAAACGTTCCTACACTCAGTACGCATCCAGCAGTGGTAGTGTGTGGTCTGTCTCTCTGCTACTTTGCTTTCTGTGATGTGTCAGAATGTGCGTTGCAAAAGAAAATCCTGCCACTTGTGATGTGTGTTTTGTGATTAGGTTTTTGTTGGCAAGAAAACTGCAAACCAATTGAAATTTATCGCGACATTTGTGACGTACGGAAAACGAATACTGATTGAAAACCCAGTTAGCCAATGGTGCATTGATTTTAAAAATTTTCATACTAATGTTTACTATGAGGACCGCAGTGGTAGAAGTAGCCTTGTGACTGATGAATTGGTGACGAAAATCAACGACAAAATTTCCGATAAACATTGTTTCATGGTTATGGAACTTCTGCAACATTTCCTCAAATTTCACGGAGTTTGGTGCATGAGATTGTGGCAGAAAAGCTGGTTTACCACAAATTTTGTGCTAGGTGGGTTCCCAAAATCCTAACGGAAGACCTCAAAAAAAGAGAGACTGGCTGCAGCACTGACCATCCTTGAAGAATATGAGAAAAATTGTAACACAGTTATCAATCGTATTGTAACTGGGGACAACAGTTGAGTGAAGTATGTCAGTTGTGGAACAAAAATGCAGTTGATGGGATGGGTACACACACATCCTTGCAAGAAACCAAGGAAGTGTTTGCAATTATTGTCAGTAAGAAAGTGGAATACTGCTAATGTGAAATTTCAGAAGATTTGAAGATGGACGTGTAGGTGGGGCAGTATGAAAATTACAAATAATGAAGGAACAGATTCATAGTCGCATGTTAGGTGAATGAAAAGTGGGTAGCTATGGAGTAAGACAAAAGAAACTGTAATATTAGTGATGAGGCGAAATTACAGAAAATACAAGGTAAGGCACAAAAGATAAAAGGAAGATGAAATTGAAAGTAAATAACTATGAAGGGTTTCATTGACACTACTAGTGTAGGTCCTCCCCTCAAGAACTTTTATGACTGTGCTTGGGGAGCTCCCATTTCATGCTATCACTGCAGTCTTTTTGTGGAATCTTGTGCTTTCAAAGTTGAACTGGGAGTTTATTGTGTGTTTCAGCACTGTATTGTATCATACTGCTTTGCCAGGCTTTCATTCTATTGTACTATTTGTGCAGAAACTGCGAAGTACAATTATCATCATATTATATTATAGCACTGGTGATAAACGTCTTGAGCAAGTCTCGTTGATTAAATATTTAGAAGTTTTGTTAGAATGATATACAGGATAGTTATAATTAAACTTTCATCACTTGTGCTAGTCTGTACAGAAAACTGTTTACCGTATGAGTACCCAACTGTATTGGAATGATCTTCAGATTGTGCATTGCAGGATTTGTGTTGTTGGTAGTGTAGTGTTGTGACTTGCCACTAGGCGCCGGCACTAGGATGGTGTGTAGGGTTGAAACACTTGCATCAGTTTGCATTGCAGTTGCAGTCAGCCAGCATGGATCAGGACAAGGTGGGTAGGGCTTTACTCATAAATCAAGTTGAACTACAGCAATAGTGCTGCTGCTCTTCACAAGTATCGGTCCATTGTTCGTGGGGTCACTCCATAACAAATTTGAAGGAAACCGAATCATTGGCCAATCATTCTAACCTGTGTGGCCACCAATATCACCAGATTTGGATCTGTGTGTTTTCTGACTGTGTGGTTACCTTGAAGACAGGGTTTATCAACAGGATACTAACACATGGACATTGAAGATGAGCGTAGGAACACTCGACCTGTGGTATTTCGGCCAGCAGTAGAACAATCTCGAGTGTGGTTCCAGGCTGTCATGGATGCTGATGGTCATCACATTGAGCAACATTTATAACGTGGAATTTAAATTTGGTACACAGTTGACAAATGTTACCCTCTCATGTGGAAATTAAAATGTGTTTCTTTTGTGGTTATTCATTATTTTTCTTCTGCCCATCCTTACAAATGTTGTCCTACAATCACTCATTTTTTCATGTGTGCCCTCTCATGTAGTGAAACTTTAATTACAACCACCCTGTAAAGTGGGACCAACAGGTCAAATCAGTGAAGGGTTGAGGGAGGAAGACATGGTACTAATGGTAACTAGTTCAGTCAGTTCAGAAGTTATATGACTGCAGAAACAATATTTTAGGTACCCTATAAAACATACCTGCAGTATTCATTATTGACAAAAGGAAAGACTGATGCAAACGGAGCTCTTTTTGACTTTGCTATATATGTGGATGGAACAGTGTAGGGAATGTCTTATAATGGTATAGTATGCTATGCTGTGTGTTGCACAGTGGTATGTGAAAATATACAGGGTGTTTCAAAGTCTTTGCATCAAACATTTAGGGGAGATTAGATCATGAGATACAGCTTTTGTTACAGACAAAGAGTTAGCTTGCTTACACTTCCTGGCAATGCTAGGTGTCTTTTTAGTATTTACTGGCCAATGGACGACGAGATTTCACCGAACTAGTAGGGTCTACTAACCAGGTGTGCTGCATACTACCTGCCCCAATAAAATGTCAGTGATTTTGACAAGAAGCCCATGAGACTTAGTATCTATAAGTGGAAAAAGATAGTTTAGAAGTGAATCAGGAACTTTAATTTTGCTCAGCCCATCCCCTTCCATGCTAGCCAGGTGACTGTATTATAGGCAACACAACTGCATATGCACAAGGTAGGGTGCCCTGCCTTGCCACCTCTATAAGGTGCATAACCAATACATAAGGGTGGTCTAGCGGTTCTAGGCGCTCAGTCCGGAACCGCGCGGCTGTTACGATCGCAGGTTCGAATCCTGCCTCGGGCATGGATGTGTGTGATGTCCTTAGGTTAGTTAGGTTTAAGTAGTTCTGAGTTCTAGGGGACTGATGACCACAGATGTTAAGTCCCATAGTGCTCAGAGCCAATACATAAGGAATCCTAGTGTTGCCAGGAAGAGTCTGCCAATATTTTGCTCCTAACAGAAGTTCTTCCTCATAACATGATCTATCATCCCCAGAGGTTTCAATACAAAGACTGTTAAACTTGCTGTATGTGCAGGTAGTGTTCTTTCTCCTTAGTTACCACATCGAGATTGGCTCTGTCAATAATACAGGATGGTACCTGAAGAGAAACTATCAAAGCAAATTTGCAAGAGGATTGGATGCTGTCAAACACAATGTCCATGTTTCAATATGCCATTGCTGAGGACTAAAATCACACAACTGGTTTGATATAAAATGTCAGTGTAAGTTCCGAGAGATTCTACTATCATGAGCGAGTGAATAGTCCTATGAAAATTTCATACAAATATTTGTCAGGGCGCTTAAGAGTCTTTCAGGTGTATTTACATATATCTGTATTATAATTTCAACAGCCCAGTTAATATTTTCAATCATTAAACATAGATTTTTTGCCTCTTACGGTCCTGTTGGCATTGCAGTTTCAAGATATTGTTTTTATGACTGTCAGAATTATGAGATAAACACAGTTTTTTGGAAGCCTGTAAACACAGCTTATGAGTTGAATAGTTGCCTGTCTTTGCTCTCACCATTAACTGTAATATTACTTAAATGATTTGCTTATATAAGGAAATGTAGGCAGTGTACACTTGCCAACGCAAGTGGGAGGCAAAGTTAGTGAATGAGGCTAAAGGGGATGTTAACCACCCTGACATAGATTTCACATCTAGTGGTAAGTGCAAACATGCACCCACTAGATAGACTCTGTAAAAGTGCTAACCTTACTCTTGTCAGGGTATCACATATGAATCCACCATTAATTCGGCATTTATTGTTGATTTGAATTGATCACACAACCTGAGTTAGCAGGAAGTTTCCTGATTATTTCTAGAGATACAGCACAGTTACAGGAAGCTACAGGCTCAATGATTGTCAAGGGTTGGGGAGAATTTTGTTCTCTTACAATTGATTTAATGCCGATGGGTCAGCCCCTGCAACACTTTTTAATTGACTTGGGCTTAATACTGATATGTGCTGTAATGATATTTTTGTGCCCAAAAACAGTAATGAAGAATGTAGAAGATTGGTGTTGATGTACAATTTCCAACCTATGAAAATGAATCTCTGGAGTGATTAAATTGATAGAATCTTGAATAGGGAATCAAATTTGGTAAAGGCATTTAGCTCTAAAATATTTGAAATAACTGTTTTGTAACTACAGTGACTATGACTTTGCAAGAGATGTCTTTCTATTTGAGTTCTCTTTACATGGAATGAATTCTTTGCTGCAAAGAGATAGATCAGTGCAGTACACTTGGCAGTGGTGGAGCTCCTAACTGATAACATGTTTGTAGGCCGTCCATTGCATCAACTGTGTCACTTTCCTTTGAAAGGGAACTGGATGCTAATTTGTTGTGGATGTTGTGAACATCTTGCAGGCTTACTCAAGCCAGTTTAGCACTGGGCTGTTAACAACGTGATGTGCAGGATGGTCATAATTAAACTTCCGTAGGACAATGAAACTTTGTGGAAACGTTTGTAAGGACATGTGGAAGAGAGGTACCGAATAAAACATTGAAAGAAACACGTGTTAATTTCCACGCAAGAGGGGTAACATTTGTTAATTGCGTACCATGTTTACAGTCTAGGTTACAAATGTTGCTCAATGTGACAACCATCTGCATCAACAACTGACTGGAACGGCTCCAGGAATACCATTTCGAAATTGTTTGCAGTGCTTTTCAAACGGTGGACCATGGAATTTTCAGTTATCATGACACAGCTTGTGCACTGCTTGAAGGTTGTGCATTGTGCTCAGTATTCTTAGCTATGGCAACAGTAAATTCTTCAACAATTTGTAGCACAATTGCTTGCAGGAGCAATTCCCAAATCGCCAGTGAATTCCAGCTTCTAGATCGAGTTCTTCAACCCCAGTGCAGGAAGAAGACCTCTCCATATTCATTTTATGTGCCAATACTTGTGAAGAACTGCACCACTATTGCTATTGTTTTTTGAAAACAGCTTTTTGAGTAAAGCTCTGCTCACCTTGCCCAGAGTCATGTTGACTGTCTGCAATTGTAATACACACTGATGATTTTGTTTCAACCTGTACCTAATGGCAAGTCATAACACTAACACTGCTAACAATGCAAATCCTGCAACATACAGTCCACATCATCCGTATAAAGTTGGGTACCCATACAGTAAATAGTTTTCCATCTTCACTGACTCAGGTAGTGAAAATTTAATTACAAACACTGTGTATATTGGAACCAGAGTGATTTTTACTCATTATTTAGTTGGCCTACTGCAGCTTACACTACTGATGTGGCTCCATTTGTGTCAGCAGCTACAGACGTAAAATAGAAAGAACATTCTTGTTGCTCATTATCAGACAAGAAAGGAAGTGTTCCCACAATGAAACTTTCACTTGGCAGCAGAGTGTGTGATGATATGAAACTTCTTGGCAGATTAAAACAGTGTGCCAGGCCAAGACTCAAACTTGGGATCTTTTCCAGTAGAGCACTTGCCCATGAAAGGAAAAGATCCTGAGTTCATGACTTGGTCTGGCAAACAGGTTTAATCTGCCAGGAAGTTTCATATCATCCACCACAGAGTGAAAATTTGATTTTGGAAACAACCCCCAGGCTGTGTCTAAGCAATGACTCTGCAATATCCTTTCTTTAAGGAGTGCTAGTCCTGCAAGTTTTTCAGGAGAGCTTCCGTGAAGTTTGGAATTATGAGATGAGATATGGCAGAAGTAGAGCTATGGGGTCAGATGTGAGTTGTGCTTCGGTAGCTGAATTGTTAAAGCTCTTGTCCATGAAAAGCAAAGGTACAAAATTCGAATCTATGTCTGGCACATAGTTTTAATCTGACAGGAAGTTTCAAGAAAGTTTTCATTGGTGCACAGCTGAGCAAGTTGGCTGGCCGGGCTGTGCTGTGATGTTCGAACAACAGTATTGCAGGCAGTGACGTATTGTGGTCTCTGTGTGACCAATGACGACAATACTTAAAATGAGTTTTTGATAAAGAAAAAACTACTTGATGCATCTGAGGGTTTTGACAGGTGGTGAGTATGGGATTCGCGAAAGTGTGTGATCTCTGCTTGTTAATGCATTAGTGGTCAGAACTTTTATTGGGTTTGAAATTTTGAATGATTTTTGGAATCACTACTAGGGAATGGTATGCCAACATTAATGTTACATGACAAACTTGACTGCCCAGGGCATATTAGAGAACAGTGTGATTCGTCTGCAGGTGCATAGTGTGTAGCAAATCTGCAAACAATGCTGGGCATTTCTGCTAAATTAAAATGGCGTAGGCTGCAGGAACAAACTATCAGTCCCATATATGACTGATATTGTTTCTTTTGCGAACATTGAGAACATAAACTAGAAGCCACTGCATGGATTTGTGTACGTAAGCCGTAGCTGATCCTAAACCTGGTTGAGAAAGGAGGAGGGTGAGGAGCAAAACCTCATTTTTTGAGGTCATCAGTATGGTGGAATTGATGGAAGCCCTGCATTTGTGGATGATGTAGTAGTAGTATGGAGAGATAACATCTGTTTCCCAGGTTAGGGCTAGTTAGCGACTATGATTATTAACTCAGCATCACGTCTGGTAAGCAAGGTATTTTAAATGCCAATCACCTTCCGTAAATTCCGGTGGTGATTTTGAATTTTCGAATTAAATTAACCCTGGTAAATAGAGAGAAATGCTAAGAATTTCTCAATGATTATTTATCAGTTTGTCTCAAGGATTCTGAGGGAGGACAAATTCAAGGAGATAGAGTAAAGAAATAAGAGTAGCCACATTCACCAGAACTATGAGCAAGCCGAAGACTTGAGCAAATTTGGGATGGAATTTGATAGGAGTAAATGCAGCGTGCAGTTTTCCGCAAATACCTGCAGCTGTGCCATGTGTGTCAAAGCTTACATCACTAACTAACAGACTAGAACAATAACTGCAAGACATTAAATGGGATATCCTGGGTATCTGGGTGACAAGTCTACAAGGAGAAAAACCTGAGACCCTGCCATCAGGTCATGTCGTCTTACGAAATAATGAGGATATGTCTTTACGTGAAGTTGCTATTCTAGTCAACAGGAATATAAAAAAATTCATTCACACGATGGTATGCATTTCTCTTAGAGTGATATAGACTGAAAATTGAACAGCATATTTAGCATATAGATCCTCCAAGTTTATGCCCCAATCAGCAATTCTGATGAAGAAGAGATTCTTAGAAGATGCAATTGAGTATCATCATGGGAGATTTCAATGCAAAAATAAGACAAAATATAGATGGAGACCTGTGGAATTCTGGCAGCTATGCGTTGGGCTGTAGAACTGAAAGAGGTAAATGAATGGTAGAATATATTACAGCTGAAAAGTTCTGTTCTCTGAATGCCTTCTTTAAGAAACCCATCCAATCTCAATAGACATGGAAGAGCCGTGGTCATCAAACCAGGGAGTGATCAATGGTGATACAAAGCACACTTTCCTAAGAGTGGGTGATTTTTGAAACAGAAAACATAATTTCAGCAAACTATCTGAGAAACTTCATACAACAGAATATCTGAGAATGTGTCATTGAACTAAACAAACTTGCTGAGAAAATTACAGGAAGCATCCAAAGTACAGAAAAACAGATCCTGCTCCAGAAATCTAGTAACAGCCAACTTTCAGGTGTACCATGCCGCTCATTGAAGACAGGAGACAATGGAAAGGAGTCAAGCAGAATATACAGCTCTTAATAAGACTGCCCAGAAAGAAATAAGAAAAGATCTAAGGAAATTTAATGATGATCTGATCATGTGCAGACAACTGAAAAAGTTGAAACATGAAACTTTTAAAGACCAGAATATCTACAGGAAGATCTACAATTATGGAACTCGAGAACTAGAAGGAAGAGTGTCGCAGATAGACATAATAATGTATGGAAAGTTCTGGTCGAGAATAACGAATTATTTAGGAATAAAGGAGGCAACTCACCGAAAGACAGAAGCACTGCGTCATCGACAGGTATACAAACAAAAGGTACAGAGCTTTGCTTTGCTAGCTTTCAGAATGAAAGTCCTTTCTCAAGCTTGTACCAGAAATTTTATTTTTTATTTAAATTTTATTTGGTATCATATCCTTTCCAGGGGCTTTTCTGTTTCTCATTTAAGTGCATTTTCAACTTCAGCTATAGATACTTCTTGCCCGTCATTCAGGGTTACGTGTTCTTCCTCATGCTGTCTGCCAATGGTCGTAATCTTGGTAGAAATCTCTAACAGTTTAGTAATCTTATGTCTATCTGTATTATTTAGGAATAAAGGAGATGGCTCACCGAAAGGCAGAAGTGCTACGTTGTCAACAGGTACACAAACAAAAGGTACAGAGCTTTGCTTTGCTAGCTTTCGGAATGAAATTCCACTCTCAAGCTTGTAGCAGAACCCCCCCCCCCCCCCCCCCACCCCCACACACACACACCTGTCTCGCTACATGTGTGGCACAATATTGGGAGACAAGCATGTGTGTGTGTGTGTGAGGAATTTCATTCTGAAAGATAGCAAAGCAAAGCTCTGTACCTTTTGTGTACCTGTTGATGACGTAGCACGTCTGCCTTTCGGTGAGCCATCTCCTTTATTCCTAAATAATACAGGTATACATAAGATCACTAAATTGTTAGAGATTTCTACCAAGACTGCGACCATCGGCAGACAGCATGAGGAAGAATAAGTAACCCTGAATGATGGGCAAGAAGTATCTATTGCTGAAGTCATTCCATTAAGCAGCCAAGCAATAGGTACGTGCTAGAGATCAGAAGTTTGTCAGTAAACACAGACAACTGCTCGAGCCTTTCCAGGCCCCCCAGGATTTATTGTTGGCTCGAGTGAGAGACTTACACATGTGTCATGTTGTTCACCATGGTATTGGTAGCTGCAGCATTGTCATTGATGTGCTGCTATGTCACAAGAGATTGCTCACAATTTCATAGACATCTCTGTCTAATTGCCACAACAAAAGTGCAGATTGTGTGACATTGTATAGTATGGAAAGTAATTAACATAGTAAACTTGTCATACCTGTATATTGTTATAACGACTGTGCTTTTCACTGTGTAGTAAAATCTCTCTTACGAGGCAATGACCTACAGAGATTATACAGGGCACTTACTTCCATGCTGCTACAACTAATTAGCTAAAATGCTCCTTTAGTGTCCATGGAAACACTGAAATCAGTTTATCAATGCAGCCACTGTCTATGAAAATAACTGAAAATATGTGACAATGAAGTTTGAGTTATTCCATGGATGCTTGGTCACATAGCATAATGTGTTTAGACAGTTGCAGTTAATAAGCAGAAGATTTGGTTTTGAAATATTGTCTAACACATTTTTGAAATTTTCTTAATAACTGTGCCTTTATTTTAAGAAACCTATGATAACAGCACTGCTTTTATACACCTATATAGGTGAATCAGTAAGATAAATGTTTTAACAAAAAGTTTTGTGCAGTGAAGAGGCAAGGCCATTGTTCTTTAGTTTTCTACATTTTATTGAGCAATGTTTCTTCATTTTAACCCATTTCGGTTGAATAAGGAGATACTGGATCTTTAGCAGTAGGTTCTGTTTGCAAGTTTGCTCCTGACTATATTAAAGTTTGGCTGATAAGTGTCGTACTTGTGTCTAAAAATATGAGCTTTTTCATTCAACACAAACACTTCCCACGTGAGTTTTCTAGTATCGGCTTGAACTGTAGCTTTTAGAAAGAGGAACCCATCAAATCATGTGCTCTTCGACACCTCACATCTTGGAAGATGTGTATGAACATGTGAAGTACAACCAGATAATCAATGTAGGTGACTTTCTCCATGCTTCAAACACACAAAAAGGTGTTTATTGTGCCCATGTTGATCCTCATGGTTTGTGACAATCTAGCAGAAGGGTTATTTTTGTGGAAGACTGACTTCCATACCGAGGAGGTGGCTATGGGTGATATGATTACACTCCTGTTGTTTCCAGCACAAAAACTTATGTGACTTGTTGCACTTGTGGCTGTACAGTGATAAAAAATGAGCCAGCCAGCAATGCCCAGTATCATTCACACACTTTTATCTATTGCAGTTTATCTTGACAGTTCAAGTATGTGTGGTAGACCACTGATATTTGCACTTGGAAAGGCTAGTGCCTCGATGATTTTGAAGGTACTGTGCCCGAGTGCCTAACTGGATTGCCTGTGATAAAATGTCCTTCAGTTTTTTATGTTGCTCTTGTTTCCCGTCAACTCGCAGTGAGATGGTAAATATATATAAAAGTTATAACAAACTGCATTCTGTAAGGTAAAGAAAATTGTCATTTTCCATGTGTTAAAGAAATGACTAAACAGTACACAGAACTAAATTTATAGCTAGCAGATACTGAAATATTGTATTTCAGTATTTGTTTTGTGCATTGACTTTAAAATTTCTTTTTTCTTAGACGAATTAAGTTCTTACTTTAAGTTCATAATCTAATGCATAATTAAGATCAATTAGTATAATAGATAATGGAGGTAAAGAGTGGATGAAACATTCCCATCATACGCATCTTTGTTGTATTAATTACCTCCATTATGTTTACCTGCAGTATACTTTTCAGAGTAAGTATTAAAAACTTAGTTCCATCAGAGTAAGACTACCATCCATGGCATGGCACATCTGGCAATGTGCTTCTTACTTATGTTTACAACAGCTGGTGGTGCACCTGTATTCAGCTGTTGTTCATCACATTGATAACTGATTGTTGACAAACAGTGAAGATGACCTCATTCAACAGAAATGACATTTATCAAACATTTTTTCTACAGTCAAGTGAGGTGAATGATATCCATTGTACTTTGAAAATTACCGTTGTTTTCAAAATCTCATATAGAAGATACATTGGATAACATTAATGCTCATTTAGTGTCAAAAATGTTCTCTCTCTCTCTCTCTCTCTCTCTCTCTCTCTCTCTCTCTCTCTCTTTGAAGTCGAATTGCTAGTTAAAACCTGACCACCAGCAATTATTTGTTATTTAGTATTATTACTTCTCGAAGGTCCTTGTAATTTCTTATGTTTATGATGTTTGTGTGTTCTGGAATATTCGATGTTTGTATAAATAGTAGCGCTCTCCACCCACGAGTTCAGTTCTGTTCTAGGTCTACATTGGTGTTTGTAATAAACATGCTTTCATTGATAAGTGTTGTATTTCATTGATGAATGTGCTTTCGAATTTGGACTTGGGACTTGATTATGATTTGACATTATTTGGTGGAGATGGTGGTTGCTTTAAAACAGCTACAGCACCATTGCTCTAATCAGGTAACACAAAAGCCGTAGCTTACATGGACAGGAACTGGAATACAAGCTGTAAATGGTTGCCTAGGTTCAAATTTTCAGGATACCAATGGGCTCCAAAACAAAAAGTCAGATACCTCCCCCCCCCCCCCCCCCCCCCCAATTGGGCTTGTGGCTCTTTCATGAGTTCATGCGTGACGCACACGGGGCCCCAAGGCTGCATTTCCTTCACCCTGCCCCTCCCTCCATCCCTATCCTTGTTCCTTTCCCACTGTCCCTGCCTTCCCCTTTGTTGGTGTTCTGATTTATGTCGGGCTGGCCATCCACCTGGTTCTCTGTATTGCTTGCAATTTTGTCCCTCCCACCTGTTCTCTTTCATCCTTTGTGGTGTTTAGTTCTGCACTTCGGTTTGACCTCCACTTTGAAATTTTCTGTTTTTAGTGTGAGCCATTTGGGGAAGAACTAATCCCCTAGCATCTATGGAGTGGATTCCTCTACCCCCTTCCTGCCCCTCTTTCTTCCCTGCCGTAGCCCCTCTCCACCCTGCTAATTCACCAGCATGTGTAGCCAGTCTATGTGGTGGGACTGTCACGTACCTACCTGGCTGAGCCCCCTGACAACACAGAGGTCACACTACTGATACCTGAGCTGTTACCTCCCCATGTATGCCAAGGAGTGGTTACTTATCTTCTTTGAGCATTGAAACTCCCGGCAATAGCAGCCATGCCAGGCGGCCTTTGATGTGGCTGGGTGGCGCCCATGGGGAGAGCCCCTGATCAGAGTGGGTGGTGTCAGGGTGGATGCTTGGCACATGAAGTACATCAAGCAGCAAAAATCTGACGTTCTCAATAGTGAATGCTGCATCGCATGATGCAGCAGCCTTCCCTTCCCTGGCTACACCATGGGAGGAGACCCAGGCTCATCATCTTAGGGTGAAACACTTTTCCCACTACCTCATCTATACTAGGATGGATGGGGACACCACCATAAAGCCATCGTTTTTGTTTTTTGGATAATATCAATGACAAGTTCGGTGAAGTAGAGTCTCTCAGTAAGATGTGATCCCACTCCCTGTTGATCAAAGCTGCTTCTGCCACTTAATCTGCAGCTCTTCATGCTTGTGATCATCTTGGCAATGTCACATTGTCTATTAGTCCTCAACAGTCTCTCAATATTGTCCAGGGAGTGATTTTTCATAGGGATCTCATCCTGCAAACTGATGAAGAACTCGTGGCTAATCTGGAGCGGCACGGTGTTCATTTTGTTCGACGTGTGCAGAAAGATCGCAAAGACAACCACACCGATACCAACGCCTCCGTTCTGGCTTTTGAGGGGGATATCCTCCCAGAGGAGGTCAAGGTTATGTGCTACAGATGAGATGAGAAGCTGTACATCCCACCACGCATAAAGTACTTTCGATGCTTGTGTTTTGGGCATATGTCTTCCTGCTGTATGGCGGACCCTTTGTGTGGTGACTGTGGACACCCACTCCACGAAGGAAGCTCCTGTGTTCTGCCACCTGTGTGTGTGTCAGTTGTCATGACCGCCAGTTCCCTCACTCACCAGATTGCCCAGCTTATAAGAGAGAAAGGAAGATTCAGAAGTATAAGTCCCTAGATTGCCTGTCTTATGCTGAAGCTCGCCAAAAATATGAGACACTCCATCCAGTGTCAGTTTCTTCAACTTTTGCCTCTGTTTCATCCTTTTCTCCTCCTATGTCTTATGTCTTCCTTACCCCATCCCTGTCCCCACTCTCCTCTGCCCCTCCCCTGCACTTCCCACAACCTCTCCTCTAGGAGCCACACGCCCTCTCCCCGGCCAACGAAGTGTGCCGCCCCCCTCCCTCCCCCCCCTCGCTTAGGACCCCTCTCCCCAGCATCTCTCAGGCCACAACTCAGCCACAAGATGCACCATTTGTGCACCCCAAGGTTGCTGACACTCTTTGGGTTCCAGACCTTGCAGACGTCTGTACTCCTTCTGCGCCCTGCCCTCCCCCACCTCTGAAAGAGAAGAAATGACACCTCCCCCCCGCCCAATGCCCCCGGAAATGCCGTCTCCCCCTTCGCAACCTTAGTCTGACATCTTATTTATGTATGTCACCCCATCCTAATCGGTGACGACCACTGACCAAATGAAATGACCACCTTTCAACTCCTTTATGCCACATGATCCAGCGGAATTGCAATGGATACTGTCGTCACCTACTGGAAATATGTCATCTTGTTTCCTCTTATTCTGCATTCTGTCTTTCTCTTCAAGAAACACATTCCATGATGACCACTCTCCAATGTTCTGTGTTTTATCAGGACCATGCCGGCGCTGGGGTAGCATCTGGAGGGGTCTGCACTTAGGTTCACGCTAATGTCATTAGTGAATGGATCATCCTTCTTACCAACCTGGAAGCAATAGTAGTTAGAGTGCAAAAGGCTCCTGCACTCACTGTTTGCAGTGTCTACCTCTCTCCAGATAGGCCACTTCATTATGTTGAACTGTGTGCCTTAATATAGCAACTCCCGCTCCCCATTTCTCCTCCTCAGGGACTTCAGTGTCCACCACTCGCTGTGGGGGAGTACCACTTCAATGGGTAGAGGTCTCCTAATTGACCATCTTATTATTATGCATTTTTGTCGTTGACCCACAGTTCATCCCAATGCAGAACTTTATTTAGGCGACCAGCTCCTTGATGTGGTAGCACAGACCCGTTTCTTGGACCTTATTTTTGATAAAAAGCTGATGTGGCTGCCTCATATTTGCCACCTAAAGACTACATGCATGGTGCTCTAGTCTTGTCCAGACTAGATTATGGTCGTCAGGTTTATGGTTCAGCAGTTCCCTGCACTTTGAAACTCCTTGACCCTGTCTTTCATTGTGGGATGTTTCTGGCTATTGGTGCCTTTCACACTAGTCTCGTTGACAGTCTTCTCACAGAAGTGGGAAGCCCTCCCCTCCAAAAACGATGTAGCAAACTCCTGGTTCCTTTTGGAATCACCATTTGCCAATTCCCTGACCATTGTGTGTACCCTGCCCTCTTTGCAAACAAGGAATTTCTCCCTCCTGATAACCGCCCTTCACTCACTGGAATCCATTCCTTGTATTTCCTCCTGCGCACTCTCTTGGATTGTGCCTAGGCCACGGATTAGCACCGAACTGTTCCAGTGTCCTGAGGTCACTGTCGCCCATATGGTTTTCCAGTGTCTTGTACATTCCATCCTTGCAGAGTTCCTGGGTGCTACCATCTTCTACACTGATGGTTCTAAGATGATAGAAAATGCAGGGTATACTTTCGCATCTCCTTCTGGCTTAGAACACCATTTATTGCCGGGATCATTTAGTTTTAGTGTGTTCACAGCAGAGTTCCTAGCCATTTGCAGAACCCTCCATTTTGTTTCTCAGGCCTCCCTCCATAGTGTTTTAATATGTACAGACTCAATGAGCAGCCTGCAGGCTATCAACCAATACTACTCTCATCACCCATTAGTCTCTGTTATCCATGACCTTCTCTCTGCCCTTGGCCGTGCTGTCTGTTCATTTGTCTTTCTCAGTGTCCCAAGTCATGTGGGCATCCCAGGGAATGAACTGGCTGACCTTTTGGCTAGAGATGCAGATACTTACCCCCATTCTGTTTCATGATTCCAGCTGCAGGTCTATGTAACATCTCTCATTGCCCAAAAGTGGCATGACGTCTGGTGCGATACTGCTCTCAGTAATAAACTGTGGACAATTTAAAGGAGTGTGCTACGGTTTGGCACTTTTCCTTCCACTCCTCTCGGAAGGAGTCCACTGTCTTATGCCGTCTACACATTAGTCATACCAGGCTCACTCTTTGTTTCATCTTGTGTAATGAACCACCGCCATAATGTGGTTATGGAGCCAGACTGACAGTATCCCATATATTGGTGGAATGTCCCCTTCTTTTGGCCTTTCATACTAAGTACAGTCTTCCAGAAGTTTTGTATTAGCAGACGATTTGTGGGTGGTTGAACTGGTCCTTAGTTTCCTCCAGGAATGTGGTTTTTATTTTCAGATATAAGGTTTTGTTTTACACCTGGAGTAGGGAAGGGTGTTTGTGATTGGGACTTCTCTTCAGGTTTTCTCGGCCTGGGACACATGGCCACTCCCCCTTGCAAAGACCATTCTTTGATCCCTGTGTTTTCCTAGTTTTTAGATTTGGGCTACCATTTTATAACTTCTACTGTGTGTGTCTAAACTTTTAGTTCACCCCCCTCTCTTCCGTTTGTAACTTGGGATCGCGAGACTGATTACTTCGTCATTTAGTCCCATAACTTCCTTCAATCAATCAATCAATCAATCACCTACACAACAGTCATCCATCAGTGTTTTCCCGAGATGCTAGTCCAGAGACTAAATGGCTGAAAGATATTTGACCAAGTCACCAAATACAATAGGTTGGATGACATACTGTGTTTGGCAAATTTGTACTTTTATTTGGATGGTACAGCACATCAGTGATTCGTGAACAACAAAGAGAAACTTGATAGCTGAGACAAAATCCAGGACAAACTGAAGAAAACATTTGGTGAAAGTCAGCAACAAGTCCTCTTACTGGAAGAACAATTGAAGAACAAGGCTCAGTGTAATTGGGAAATGACAGTCCTACATACAGAATGTTTTTGCCTTATGCCTAATTTTGAATCAATAAATGATGGAAACTGACAAAATCTCACACTTGCTGAAAGGAGTCACAGAAAATATGTATGTAGCTCGTCTGGTAAAGGAAATCACAACAACTGAGACATTCATCAAGTGGTGCAACCATGTCGAGGAAATGCACAGAAAAGGAGTCAGACAAAAGAAGTATTATCTACTACCAAATGTTCTCTCTATGGCAGTTGTGGAAGACTGTGGTAATGGAGTTCATCCCGATTCCAAGAAAATAAGAGTAGTCGAAGATTTTCTAACTCCTCATCACATTTGTGATGTGAGAAGTTTACTCGGAGTGTGCTCATACTAATAGCGATTGATAGAGGACTTCTGCACCAAGGCATGCCACTTGCAGGAAATTCTGCAGGGAGATACCAAATTTTCAGGGAATGAGCTGCGAGGGAAATATATTCTTGTCATTAAGGAAACACTAACATCATCTTTAGTCTTAGCATTGTATGATCAGAGTATTGAGACAGAACTTCACACTGATGTTAACAGTTGTGATGTGGGTGCAGTCCTAGTTTAAATTCAGGACGGTGCTGAAATACTGATAGTTCATGCTTCCAGAATACTCCCCTAGACCCCAATGAACTACTCTGCAGTTGAGAATGTGTGTCTTGCAGTTGTTTGGGCCATCAACATGTTGTGGCCTTTTTATTTGGCAAACCATTCCCAGTTATGAGTGCCCTCCATTTCCTGTGCTGGCTGCCTAGCCTGAAGGCTCTGTTGGGTGTACTGATTAGATGGGCACTGAGGCATCAGGAATATATTGTCACAGTGTTATTTAAAAGCAGACACAAACAAAAGGAAGTCGACTGTCTTTCAAGGGCGGTGGTTGAATCGGCAGTCTGTATGAAATCTCTGTTGTTGCTGCACTCCCTATTAGACCATCACTCCTGGTTATCAGGCTGTATGGTGGGTAACAGTCAGGTTGGTATCACAGCACTGTCCTGGGCTTCTCCAGACACATCTTCGTTGGTCATTGGTGCACAGTTTGAAGCGAGACTCATCACTGAAAACAATTCTACTTCAGTCAGTTAGATTCCCGACTGAATCTCCCTGACACCACTGCAAACGGCCTTGTTGGTGTTGATTACTCCAACCAGCTTGTTTGAGCCCAACCACATATCCTTCCTCAATTGCTAATATATGTGTATATTGTTTGCCTGCATGAGGCATAGTCACTGTCCCAGTGAGTACACAAAATGAAATTTGCAAAGACATTCTGCTCTGGTGTCAACATGTCTGTTGTTTACTCTCCTTGCCAACTGCACGGTGAAATTACATAGTAACATCACACATTCATCTGTCGGCCACCAAAGTTCACAGTTTTGCATGTTTCATTGATACCTGTATGAATATGAATTTGTGACCAATTTACTTAACTCCTTCGTGGTGAATGTTTCTTTCTTCCTCCTCCTCCTCCTCCTCTCTCTCTCTCTCTCTCTCTCTCTCTCTCTCTCTCTCTCTCTCCACATCACTGGCCAGGTCTCTACTGATTCTTTAGACACTGTGTGAGCCATACCAGTGATGGAAGCACGTGCCATAATTACCTCCAGGCCATCTTGTACCAGTTTCGTCTGCAATGGTTCCATTCCACTGGATTGGAATCGATCTCTTGGGGAGATTCCCAAAGTAGACAAATTGGAATCTATGAATAATAGTGTGCACTGAATACCCCATCTGTTTTGCTATCACCAAAGCTATGCCGACTGCCAAAGCTCCATAAATTGGAAAGTTCCTTGTAGAAAACACCATTTTGAAGAACGGAGCACCCTGTGTGATCATATCAGATTGTGGAAAAGTTTTCCATTCGGACTAGTATCAGAGATAATTTCATGTTACATCATCACCCACAGGATAACTGCCCACCACCTACAGCAAATTACCTCACAATATACTGTAATAAGACATTGGCAGATATGCTGTCAATGTATTTTGATATTGAACAAAGAGATTGGGATACAAAACCGTCCATTGTGTCATTTGTATACAAAGCAGAGGTACAAGACCTTATGGGCTTCATACTGATCGTTCTGCTCCATAGTTTTGTGCAAAAAGAACAATGGTACACTGTTCCTGTTTCAACCCAACAATACTCTAGAAGACTATGTGCAATACCTTATCACCAGAATGGAAGAAGCAAGACAGCTGGTTTGCATATGGAGCCTGGACACCCAGGAGAAAGACTGAGAGTACTGTAACACCAAAACTGAACAGTGAGATACCGCCGTGAATCTTGGTATGGATGTTTACACCTATGTAGAAAGTGCAAGTATCAGGAAAATTATTTAAGTGGTACTTTGGGCTGTATTGTAGCCTTTGTTGCTCATCAGATGTCACATACAAAGATGTCAAGAAGACAAAAGCAGAGAGGTGTTGTTCATGTCCTCTATAAGAAGCCCTCAAGATGTGCAGATCGATGATGGGGGCTTCTCGTTCAAGGAAACTGAAGACCTGCTCAAAAGTTGCAAAGCTTCAACAGGATGGGCTACATCCAATGCTCGTCATAGTGAAGAGGCTGTGACAGTGCAACCAGACTGTGAGGATCAGCCAATGCTGCCATAAGGGGACCATTGACAAGATCTATATACAGAATGCTGTAGTAAGCCCCCTTGTGAACTTGAAAAACAGTAAGTCACTATTTCTCCAGGAGAGGGAGCAATGCCACAAGCTGTGGTGTGTGCACTGTGGTGTAGCAGTTAGCATCACTGACTGGTGTGCTACAGGGAGCCAATTGAAAACCCAGTCCAACTACCAGCACTACTTTGTTCTTTTGTAATTTCTGGAAGGTCCTCATTGTTTCTTATGTTTATGATGTTTGTATATTCTGGAATATTCAGTATTTGGATAAACAGCAGCACACACTGTTCGGAGTTCCATTCTGTTCTGGCTGTACATTGGTGTTCATAATAAACAAGCTCTTAGTGTCTAGTGTCATATGCCATTGACAACCCTGCACTAGGAATTGGACTTGAGTGTTGTTACTTCTTGATAGATTAGACTCTTCAACATTAGTGTAGAGAGGTATTCTACTTATCCATAATCAGCTTTTACTGTGGAGAGTATCTTTCTTGGAAATTAATGAAAAAAGTGACTGGAACGAGAAATAAAAGAAAGTGTAATTTCATCAGAATACTGGAACACGAAAATTAACAAGAGAAATCTGTCAGTCAAATCAATTTCATCCCATAATTTATTTTTAGTGAATTGAGAAGGTTATAGTGGTGCTAATGCTAGTCTTTGTGTATGTCTTTTGTTATTTATTTCAATTTCCTTGTTTCAGTTCCTGAAGAAATTAAACCGCCAGGAACGAGTAGTTGAAGAAGTCAAATTGTCTCTGAAACCATATTATACCAGTAAAAAAATCAACAAGGAAGAATATAAAGAAATATTACGACGATCAGTGCCAAAGGTGAGTTTTATAGTATCCACTTGTCAACTCAAATATGAGCAGCTTGAAGGAACACAGTGGTAAGCGCCATTGTAATTTATTTTGAGTTATAGGACAATTGGTGCTACCTATGAGCAGCAGAATAAAATACACCAGGAATAAGTTCTAATTTCACTCGACAGATATCAGGGTGATACTTCATGGTGAACACCAGTAGCTGCCTGTCACAGTAACATAATGGCAAGCGACAGGTAAAATGGCTGGCAGTAAGAGGGACCCATGTACATTTTCTGTGTTTGTAACTGCTTTTGACGAGTTACAAGAAAACTAAGATGATGTTAGTGATCCTGATATCTCTGATCGGGATCCTGAGTACATTCCCAATGATGTAGATGACTCAAATATATGTAAAATCGCAAATCTATTGTACTCAGTATGATTCACAAACATAATGGTAAGTGCATGTACATACCATTATGTTCCTAAATGCATGGAATACGAGGTTAACAACAATTATGATAATAATGATAGTGGATTTCGAACTGGCCTTAATATTGAGCAGTCTGTCACTGTCTCAGATTAAGGGGCAGAACAGATGAGGGATCTTCTCGGAAAAGGTTCAGATGCACCTCATCAGCAAGACATGTAATGATTCTGGTGCAAAGTTAGTTTCAGGAAACGTGAAAGACAAAAACCCTGCTCTTACTCTTTGATTACAATACGATGGACCCAGACTCATTGAAAAGAAGAAAGATACTGATGTTCTGTCCCACTATTACATCCCTCCTGTTCATCATGGATTTTTCTTGTCACTAAACCCATCATGTTTGGACAATTGACACATCTGTGACTATTGATGAAATGCTTTCAAGCAACAAGCTGTACAGTTAAGTCTTCTAGTAACTCTGTGTAAGTGTTCTCATATGATTATATATTATTGTTTTGTTGTTAGCATATGTGATTTGGGTAACATAATGGAATCTCCACTACGTTAATGTCTTTATTTTTGTGTGTATTATATGTTATAGTCAATTCTTTTTACGTCTGTGTGTGCTAAAAGCTATCCAGTACAAAATGAATATATGAATAAAATTATTCAGATTTGTGAATCAGTTGCCAACTTTAATCCTCTGTATCTCCAAACTTCCATTTTGCCACTCAGCATTGTGTTTCCCTGAGCAACGCATATGCTTCAAGAAGTTTGTAGGTTATATAAGAACATGTTAATTTCTCATATAAATTTTCCATTGCTTTATACTCTCTATATGTTGCCATGTAATTCAGTTGAGTAATTCACCACTTTACATGCCTGGAATGGTCGTTGTTGTGGTCTTTAGTCCAAAGACTGGTTTGATGCAGCTCTCCATGCTACTCTATCCTGTGCAAGACTCATCATCTCCAAGTAACTACTGGAACCTAAATCCTTCTTAATTTGCTTAGTGTACCCATTTCTTGGTCTTCTTCTACAATTTTTACACTTCCTGCTTCCCTCCAGAACTAAATTGGTGATCCCGTGATGCCTCAGAATGTGTCCTACCAACCGATCCCTTCTTGTAGTCAAGTTGTGCCACAAACTTGTCTTCTCCCCAATCCTATTCAATACCACCTCATTAGTTTGTGATCTACCCATCTAATCGCCAGCATTCTTCTATAGCACCACAATTCAATAGCTTCTGTTCTCTTTTGTCTACACTATTTATCATCCATGTTTCAGTTTCATACATGACTACACTCCATACAAATATTTTCACAAAAGACTTCCTAACACTTAAATCTATACTCACTGTTAACAAATTTCTCTTCTTTGGAAATGTTTTCCTTGCCATAGCCAGTCTGCATTTTATATCCTCTCTACTTTGATGATCATGAGTTATTTTGCTGCCCAAATAGCAAAACTCATTTGCTGCTTTAATTGTCTCATTTCTTAATCTGATCCCTCAGCATCACCTGGTTTAATTTGACTACATTCCATTATCCTTGTTTTGCTTTTGTAGATGTTCATCTTATATCTTCCTTTCAAGACAGTGTCCATTCCATTCAACTGCTCTTCTAAGTCCTTTGCTGTCGCTGACAGAATTACAAAGTTGTCAACAAACCTCAAAGTTTTTTTTCTTCTCCCTGGATTTTAATTCGTATTCCAATTTCTTCGTTGGTTTCCTTTACTGCTTGCTCTCTCAACCACTGCTTCCCTTTCGTGCCCCTCGACTCTTATAACTGCCATCTTGTTTCGCTCCCTGTATCTTACCCCTACCAGGTAACATTGTCAAAAGCTTTCTCTAAGTCTACAAATGCTATAAACATAGGTTTGCCTGTCCATAACCTATCTTCTAAGATAAGTTGTAGGGTCAGTATTGCCTCATTTGTTCCTACATTTCTACAGAATCCAAACTGATCTTCCCCGATGTCAGCTTCTACCAGTTTTTCCATTTGTCTGTAAAGAATTTGTGTTAGTATTTTGCAACCGTGACTTGTTAAACCGATAGTTCAGTAATTTTCACACCTGTCAATACCTGCTTTATTTGGAAATGGCGTTACAGGAATGGTACTAGTGTTAGTCATCTTTAGTGATTATTAATCTGAGAACCAAGAAGTTCTCAAGAACAAATGTTTAACACTGAAATACTGCAACCAAGAACAACGCTTCCTGTTTTCCTTTATGGGTTATTTCATGTTTATAGCAATTGAGACAAGAATGAGAATAGTTGGCAACTGTGTGTAAAAGTTGTAAGTTTTCCTACCACTGTTCCTCACCATGTAAGCTTGAACCACAGCTCTCACTTCTAGTACACAATAGACAATTTCATTGAAAAATGTATTTAAAAAAATAATACCACATTTTGTATATTTCAGATATGTATGAACACAATCTCCATAGTTTCATTATGAATGGTTCTGTTAATTTTCAAAAATGTCCATGAAAATCACAAAATAATTAAATATTTTGATATGTTCTGACGCGATGCTGAAATTGTTCAATTTTCAGTGTAATTCTAATAGTAAAGTTGTTAAAAACTTCAGTTATGCAAGCAGTAGTAGCCATTGGTAATTACTATATTGATGAATTGTGAACACTGGTTGAGTCTCAACCCTAACCCAAGGCTTAACAACTCACTAATTTTGAATGTGGGCACTCACGCCTGATCATGCTCTTGCTTGCACGCAGAGCAATCGCAGAATGAGGGAAACACATGCGGATAATATGGTTGCAGCAACATATTGATGCACTGAGTCTGAAATAGAGGAAGGTCTTTTTTTCCAGTGGTGCCGTACAATAGCGGCAATGGCAACTTGGCAGTGTGTAACACCAACAGTGTCCTTGTTCTCCAATCTACAGCAGGAGGAATTGTATCATTTTACACAACAAGTGGGTTCTCAAAATATTTAGTGTACTGTCAAACGTTGTGATTTCAGACGGTTTTATCGTTATTTTGATTATAACTTTCATGTATATTGTTAGATTAAATTGATTGTTATGGAAGTGGTAGGGTCTATGTGTAACGAATAAAATATCCCAGAACCAGAAAGTGTATGTATGGGTATATTTATCTGAGGCAGTTAAATAAAGTGTCCGAAGTCACCCCATGGATTGGGGTGATTTCGGACACGTGTGTTAATTAAATCTGTGTCCGATGTTACAGTACGTAGAGGGCGAATGCGGACAGTTACAGCCTCTTTTTTTTAAATTCTACATGCTTTTTATTTGATTTTGATGACATTTTACACATTTTAAGGTAGCTCTTTGTTACGAATAAGTAATATGGAATGATATAATGAATTTTATATATTACAGATAAGTTTTTATTTTGCAGGAATTTAAATAAATTTTTTTATAGTTCTTAATGGAAATATTATAAACAGACAGAAACAAACAAAGTAATTTAACTAAAAGGTCAAAATAATTTTTCTCACTCATCATTCTAAATTAAGTTGCAAACACTTTAAATAAATGATTGTCTTCGAGTCTAAAGCACATCTTCTCGAAAAATGAACATTCCTCTCTTCTCAACTGGTGTGGGACGTATTCTCGAAATTTGCAATTTTTGTATTGTGTCTTCATCGGGGACATTAGGAAACACAAATATGTTTTTACTGTTCTCGTGTGGGCGCAAGAATTTCACACTTACTTCCAGAGCACCAACATTTGTGGCCACTCCAACATACTGCCTTGTTTGCTCCTTGTTTCCACACTTATATTTGTACTTTGCAACAAGAAAAGCCTCTTCTTTCAGCAGTAAAATTTCATTGGATGATGTGTGGTTTTCACTTTCACTACTGCTAGAAACTTGTTTCAGCACTGTTTTCGTTTCCTTGAAAATCTAGGCCAGTGATTGATTTTCCAGGTTGAACGTCTAGTTTGTGGCGGCGGTGGGAGCTACCAAGCTTATTTGGAGGAAAATCAATTTCTTTGAGCATTTCTTCAAAAGTGAAAGACCATGTGTCTGCTTTGCTTTGCTGGCTCTCCTCATTATCAGGCAATTTTCGTAAGACATGATCTGGATCAAAAGGAATTAAGCCCGTGGCACGAAATCCACCCTTTATGTTTTCCTTGGAGTTTGCTGAAATCTTAGTCAGTGTCTGCTTCAGAAGAGATGGGAAGGCATCCTTGGAAATGGTCCCACGAGTTTGTTTCTTCCAATCAGTTAATACAGCTCACACGCTGCTTTCATTGGTCTGAAGAAGCTTACATCGGGTGGTTGGAGGAGGTGCGTGCTATTGGAGGGAAGGAGAATGAATGAATTATTGTTCTGCTCACAGTCTTCAATAACACGTAAAGACACGTGACTGGATAAGTTGTCTCCAATCATGACTGTTGGCCCATTTTGCCTCTTCAAATAGGGCAAAGCGATTGTAAAGAACCAGTCTTCAAATACTGGCAGGTCAAACCATCCACTTTTGTTTCTATTGAAACGAGTTCCTTGTGGTCTACGTTCTTGCTACGTGTCCCACAAATGCTCTGATTTGTAAAGGACGTACGGAGGAAGCAGTTCACCATCGGCACTAGCTGCCATCATTATTGAGACACTAGATTTTGATCAGTCCATCACTTTTTCAGCATGCTTACTCCCTCATTTCGTAATTATCTGCTGCTTGCCTGGATCATCTGACATGTTGGTTGCATCATAGTTGATCATGTTGGTAGGTGTGAGATTTTCCAGCCTTGCCTTGATATTGGAGAAAAACATCTTAACAGTCTCATGTCCACTTCTGTACGAGCTCATTTAATATTTTCGCTTAAGCAAATGGAAAGATCTTCTGACTGTCTTCACCTGGCAAATTATTACAAAATTTCTTCTCTTTTCGGCCAGATTATCAAGGTAGCCTTTAACTAAATATCTAATATCCAATTTAGTGAAGGGAAATCTCCAATGTGCAGCCCCCAAGATACCTTGCTTCAGCATTTCTGCACTTTATTTTGTAGGGTTGATTTAGGTATACCATACAAATCACACGCTTTTCTGTACAATAATTTACCACTCTGAATATCACGAACAGCTTTATCTAAAAGTTCCAGGTCATAATTACACCATACTGTATCGCCTCTCCTGCTCTTATACGTTCTTGACATTGTCCAAAATCACCCCACACAGTACACAGTTTCACAAAATCTGTTGTTGTTTTATAACCTTGCACGAGAAACTCGACAAACTTGTACAGAAATTGTCTTAATGCAGTTAGCTACTGAGCGCACCGACAATTATGTTTACAATAACTTCCCGCTTGGTGCAGTAATAGAAAGTTTCCACTTCACGATAATGCACGGATTTTTAACATTGAGACTGCTCGTCAATTATTCACCTAGGGAAACAATTGATGCAAAATAAAGGTTGTGGAAAGCTAAAAATGTAATCTTGGGCTTAAAATAACTGGTGTACGGACGTTAAAATAAGTAACTCTTTGTTTCTATGCGGTGGCAAAGAGCAAATAAGCCATACTGTCCGAATTTGCCCCGGTGTCCGAAATCACCCCGTTTGACGGTATTGTAAAACACTGAATACTTTCAGGAAGTTCAGTTTACAAAGGCATTACATATCATCGTGTCAAAGAATATGGAAACAGAAAATTTGATGGACCTGACCATGTATAAGAGGTTTTATTAAAACTTAATCCTTACAGACCTGAATTTTTTCTGGAGGAAGGAAAATTTTTATTCATGTGGTAATGCTATTAGGTGAATTTTTAAAATAATTTTAGATGCAAGTTTTATACAAAACATACTTCGTACACTTGGTGTCATTTTGTGGACTAAACTAACTAATTGCGAAATATTATCTATTGTAATAAATAATAAATTGATCATTCAATGACTACCATGCAAATTAACAATAACAATATTAAATTATACAGTGGAATATAGTGAATCAACCATATCTGTGTATTCTAGTGGTCATGAGCTGCTACAAGCTGCTGTGCACTGCTACATTGACTTGCTGGTATTTTTATAGTGATGCCTGACAGTTGGCAGCACTAGTGCCTGATGAAAATTTTGAATATTCACAAATGTGTACATTGGATTTCCATTGGGAAAAAATACTTGTTTGCAGCTAAGAGACAGTAAAAGGTAATATACACGATTGTAGCCAGAGGGTCTGAAAGAGTGAAAAGGAAGCTCTCCAAAGAGAGAAGAATTGAGTGAGTGTGCCATTCAGATGAACTAAGAGATTGCACTAATCTCAGCTAAGCCCTTGCACCCTTTCAAGGATGGTGATTTAATGAAGAATACTTGGTAGTTGCATCTGAGTGTTCATGTCCACATCAGGTAGAAAAATTTTGTGTGGTGCTGTTATCAAACATGACAATCATGTGTACCACATAGGTTATATCAGACACATTGAGGCAGCTTGCTAACTCTTTGTAAAGAGGGTGTTGCTTATTCTTTAGCTCTCTACACTTTCATGGATAGTGCAGCTGAATGTGGCATTCTTAGCATCATTGAAGAAAATCTAGAAAATATAAGTTTGTCATGGAACTTAGTTTGTGTGCCTACAGACAGAGTGCCAGTCATGTTGGGAGAAAAAAATCAGGATTCGTAGTGGATTCAAGTGAGAAAATGAAAGTTTCCCGTATTCAATTTGGGCTGATCAGCAGCTTAAAGCAATTTATCTGTATATCAGTGAGGAATATAAAGCCAGTCTAGATTTCCATCTGGATCGATTTCCTTGTTTATACATGTGTACATGGAGTCTACCCACCTTATTCTCTGCGATGATGGGTAGGGCACAGTATAAACTACTCATAAGCTTCCGCTCACTGTCTGCACGCAGAGCACATTTGCTGTGAAGCCCTGCCCTAACCAAATTATCAGGACAGTCATGCCTTTGTTGAGTGGATCATCTGCAGTTTGTCGTAAAACATTGATTCACTGGAGTCCACTGCACAGGATATAATTTGTAATAATAATAATAACACAGCCACACATCGATCAAGACGCGTCCAACACATGGCTAAGAAAAGGCAATATATACAGTGAGACGGAAGGATTCATGATTGCAATACAGGATCAAAAAATAAACACCAGATATTACAGTAAGCATATTATTGAAGATCCCAATACCACAACAGATAAATGCAGACTTTGCAAACAACCAATAGAAACAGTAGATCACATCACAAGCGGGTGTACAATACTAGCAAATACAGAATACCCCAGAAGACATGACAATGTAGCAAAAATAATACATCAACAGCTTGCCTTACAACATAAACTTATAAAACAACATGTTCCCACATACAAGTATGCACCACAAAATGTACTGGAGAATGATGAATACAAATTATACTGGAACAGAACCATTATAACAGATAAAACACCACCACATAACAAACCTGACATCATACTCACCTATAAAAAGAAGAAATTAACGCAACTAATCGAAATATCCATACCCAATACAACAAATACACAAAAGAAAACAGGAGAAAAAATTGAAAAATACATCCAACTGGCTGAGGAAGTCAAGGACATGTGACATCAGGATAAAGTTGACATTATACCAATTATACTATCAACTACAGGAATCATACCACACAATATCCACCAGTACATCAATGCAATACAGCTACATCCAAACTTATATATACAACTACGGAAATCTGTAATTATTGATACATGTTCAATTTCCCGAAGGTTCCTAAATGCAATATAACATATACTGTACAGTTAAAAGGAAGTCACGCTTGATCAAGGTCCGCGTCACTTTTCATTTTTGACCAGACAGAACGTGTGAGTAAAGAAAGAAATAATAATAATAATAATAATAATAATAACTCCACGTTCTTAAGTTCAAGAATAACTATTTAAAACAAGCTGCATTTAAATTCAGTTTGTGTATCATTAAAGGTAATGAATATTCCAAATTTTTTCGATTTTGATCTCAGTCATTGCAACTGTGAAATCTTTTAGCATTTTTCATACATAAACAAAGTTTACTGGTGTAGCTTCAGAGCAAAAGCCACTTCTGCAGGTTGCAAGAAAAGAACGGCATTTTTAAAGCAATAATTCTTGCTATGCTGTTACTGCCTGATATAAAGGCAGACTTTTTTTATATTTTAAAGATTTTTTAAAAAATGGGCACTGTTAAATGGTTAAAATATTTTATGTAATATGTTAAAATGAATTATATGAAAATGAAACACATAAAGAAGAGAGACCAGAGAGTTGCACTAGTAAGAAAAAAATTAGAACAAGAATGTGTACAGCCTTGTGTTAGCATTAATTTATGCAGATGAGATTTACTGAAAGTGGTAAGAAAGTTGATTTAAGGCTGTGAAGAAACTGTGCAGTGATAGCAAATACATCTTGAAGTATTAGTAAATGAAATAAAAAGGATGTAATGAATGATAAACAAATTATATCTTGAGGGTGCAACTTCCAAAGTGGTGTACTCTAAATTAAATGAGAGAATAATGTTGACATAAATAGTTTCTATTTACTATAACTTAAGGAATGTTGAGAGCTGATGATTGTTCTAATGTGGGAAAAGTGAGGTGGTGGGAGTGGGGTGAGAGGATAAATGTCGTGTTAGTATTGTCACTTAGTTGAGTATTGAGGATTATCTTGAGAGACATTCTATCTTTCAGAGGGAGAACAGAAACAGGGAAGGGGGAGAATGATAGCTCACAGTCTAACTGTTTGAAACTTTTGGGAAATATGTCAGTCATTGTGGAATAGAAATGGAGTAAGATTATGATTTTATAATATGCACCAAAATTTTGCAGTATGTTGACAGGCTGAGCTTTCTGCCAACCACCTTTCCCTCCTGGAGTTTCCATTGTTTGAGCGTTTTGTCAATAAGAGGTCTTGGAGTTTGTAATATACAGCAAATTGTTGACAGTCTTTTGAAAAGTGTGAGAAGCTATTTTCTCTTCATACAAAGTGTATGAAAAACCATGTTCTTTTTAGTATTACAGTTCTTTATACATTTAAATAATTTGCTTTTTCTTACATAGGGAAATGTAAAGAAATTATTTTTCTTATCCCGATAGTTGCTTCTTGAAACAGTAAATAGCTCTAGAGCAGGGGTGGCCAGCCTTTTTGGCAGGTAGGCTAAATTTTTGAGAGGAGATTTACCTGCTTGTTGCATTACCAGTTTTTGTTTTGTGAACATAAACGAGCAATAAATACGCTATGTGATCAAAAGTATCCAGACACCTGGCTGAAAATGACTTAAAAGTTCATGGCGCCCTCCATCAGTAATGCTAGAATTCAGTATGCTGTTGGCTCACCTTTAGCCTTGATGAAACCTTCCACTCTCGCAGGCATACATTCAATCACGTGCTGGAAGGTTTCTTGGGGGATGGCAGCCCATTCTTCACGGAGTGCTGCACTGAGGAGAGGTATCGATGTCAGTTGGTGAGGCCTGGTATGAAGTCGGTGTTCCAAACCATGCCAAAGGTGTTCTGTAGGATTCAGGTCAGGATTCTGTAAAGGCCAGTCCATTACAGGGATGTTATTGTCATGTAACCACTCCGCCACAAGCCGTGCATTATGAACAGGTGCTTGAACATGTTGAAAGATGCAATTGCCATCTCCAAATTGCTCTTCAACAGTGGTAAGCAAGAAGGTGCTTAAAACATCGATGTAGGCCTGTGCTAAGATAGTGCCACGCTAAACAACAATGGTTGCAAGCCCCCTCCATGAAAAACATGACCATATCATAACACCAACGCCTCCGAATTTTACTGTTGGCACTACACACGCTGGCAGATGAAGTTCACTGGGCATTCGCCAAACCCACACCCTGCCATCAGATCGCCACATTGTGTACCATGATTTGTCACTCCACACCACGTTTTTCTACTGTCCAATCGTCCAATGTTTATGCTCCTTACACCAAGTGCGTCATCGCTTGGCATTTACTGGCGTGATGTGTGGCTTACAAGCATCCGCTCGACCATGAAATCAAAGTTTTCTCACCTCCCGCCCAACTGTCATAGTAATTACTGTGTATCCTGATGCAGTTTGGAATTCCTGTGTGATGGTCTGGATAGATGTCTGCCTATTGCACATTACGACCCTTTTCAACTGTCGGCAGTCTCTGTCAGTCAACAGACGAGGTCAGCCTGTACACTTTTGTGCTTTACGTGTCCCTTCATGTTTCCACTTCATTATCACATCAGAAACAGTGGAGCTGGGCATGTTTAGGAGTGTGGAAATCTTGTGTACAGATGTATGACACAAGTGACACCCAATCACCTTACCTTGTTCGAAGTCCATGAATTCCACGGAGCACCCCATTCTGCTCTCTCACTATGTCTAATGACTACTAAGGTCGCTGATATGGAGTGCCTGGCAGTTGGTTGCAGCACAATGCACCTAATATGAAAAACATCTGTGCACCACGTAAGTGTTTCCAACTAATGAAATAAATTTTTAAATTATGTCTGTAAAATGCTGGATATTTCTTCTTATCCAAATATGTCTTATGGAACTCTTTCAAACCAACCTAATTAAATTTCTCTTTTAACTGTGAATCACAGAGCATTTTGCAGCATTCCATTTGTAAATGTCCCAGTAGTGAATTCATTTCCATGGAGAACAGCATAGCAAATACGGAGAAAAGCAGACAATTATTCTTAAAAGCTTGAAATCAGTTTTCAAAATCGTATTTCAAGTCAGATATCCAAGAAGCATATTTAATCACTGCCACACGTGTGATGGCCAATTGCTTTGACAGTGTAGGAAAATGTGTTTTGTTCGTAACTGTTGTTCACAAAGCCCAAGTTTCATTTTGAATGCAGGAATGAGGTCATGCATGACATTAATGAACTGATCTTTTCCTGGGAGTCGAGTACTTATATCATTTAGGTGGCTAGTTACCTTGACCAAGAACACAAAGTTGGAAAGCCATTCTTTGTCCTAAAACTCTGGGAGTCTCTTTGACTTGCTTTCAAAGAATGTTTGTATTTCTTGCTTCAGATGACACACTCTTTTCAACATTTTCGCATGGGTTAGTCACCTGACTTCTGTATAATACAAAATGTTGTCATGCTCAGAATCCAAGGATTTCAAAAATTCTTGGAAATGATAGCGATTCAATCCTTTCGACTTAATAAAGTTCACTGTTTTGGCAACTACCTTCATGACAAGGTCCATTTTGAGGTACTTGGCAGATAAATTCTCTTGATGGATAATCCAATGAAAGTTTATCATCGGTGTATTGCCAACTTTGCAGGCCTTGTTTTCAATCAGCTGAACTAGACCTTCATGTTTCCCAGCCATAGCTGGAGCGCCATCAGTTGTTAGCCCCGATAGATTGTTAAGTTTTAATGAAAAGCGACTTAATAACAATATAACTTCTTCCAACAATAACTTTGTGGTATCCTTAAGTGGATACAATGCCGCTAATTCTTCTGTTTTATTAAAATGGGCATCAACGTCTCTGATATAAATTGCCACTTCGGTGGTACCCGCAATGTCTGTGCATTCATCCAAAGCTAGAGAATAAAATATAAACTCAGATGCACGATTTTTAAAATTATCTCCAATTTGTCTTCCAGTGCCATCCATACGTCTAGTAATAGTTTCATGAGACAGGCCTATTTTTGAGAAATCCTTTTTCTTTTCTGGACACACAGTTTCAATGATGGTATCTATCATTCTTTAACCATTTCACCATCTGAATGTGACTTTGATTTTTTGCCGGTATCGTAGCTACTGCATAACACGCTTTCACATAGCATGTTGGCTCTGAATTTGCCCTGTAAATATCTGCTCGTAAGCAGAAAGTTTTCTTTTTTTAAGTCATTTACGTGGTCTTGTTCAAATTGTGCCTTGTACTTATCAAACATAGCTGCATGTTTCATTTCGTAATGGTGCTTGATGTTATATTCTTTTGGAATTGAGGCTGATTCATTGCATGTCAGACATATGGGTTTTGTTTTATGTTCCACAAAAAAAATGTAGTTAACTGTCCACTCATCTTGAAAAGTTCTCAACTCCTCTGTAACTTTCCTCTTCTCAGGTCCTATTTGTTTACTAGTTGACACCAACCAAGTTTACATCTTGAACTGAACAGACTTTTTTTCCTGTAAGTCAGAAACTGACAAAAGATACCACATGGTAATCGGAGTTGATGTTATATTCTTTTGGAACTGAGACTGATTCATTGCATGTCATACATATGGGTTTTGTTTTATGTTCCACAAAAAAAGTGTCCATTCGTCTTGAAAAGTTCTTAACTGATGTTCAGAATCATATGCCAGTTACCAGAGGTGCTTCGATGCAACTCTAAAAAATTCCCTATAAAATCTACTTTAAAAGTCCCCAAAGTTGTTTAACTCCGTAAAGAAAGTTGACTGTTTGATAGGCCATGTGGGCCTGTGCTAAGATGCCCAACTGTCACGAGTGGTCTTCGATTCCCAGTAGTGGTAAATTTTTAAACAAAGGTTCATGTTCCACTGGCATGACCGTGATGCGTAGGGTACGTGTAGATGGAAAAAATTAATTTGAAATGTTTTTCTTTTTTTCAGCTCTCTTCTTCTATGCAAAGGATCGTTGATTAGGGATTTATACCTACAATGGAAACTGGATTTTTCTGTGTGATATGTAATTAGAAATAAAAAGACCTGTATTTTTCATAAAAATGACAATTAAATATGTGCTAATTAGCATATATTTATGTTATATAGTTATTCGAACTGAACGGAAAGAAACTGAAAAAGTAATGACTGAAACTAGACTCAAACTAGCAATCGAAGAATTACGTCTCGAGCGCTGCTTTTTTCCCCCAAACTTTGTGTATTTCACACTTCACAAGAGTGTTTTTAGAGCATGTGACTATGTTAAAAAATATATATCAACTATGCACGTATGTTTAAAAATACAACCCACCTGGGAATTGAAGCCTTGCCCTCCAGATGTAAGACTAGCATCATATCACAAAGCTACACAGTTTGTCGAATTATCGGTGTTTCATTTGAGTATTATAGGCACTTGGGAAACTTCATAGTCTGTTCTCTTGGTAATTTTTGAGAATACTGTTCAATTGCTTTAGGAAATTGATATTTCAGTTTTGAACATCATGAACCATAAATACATATAAAAAAAATTGTGCTTTACTTAACCTAGCAGTCTTACTTTAAAATCTCAGTCCGCATTCCAATTTTTTTAATGATTGTTTCTTAAAACTATTCTACATTTCAAGTCAACAACATTATTAGTTGCTGTGAATAAGAGAGACAGAAAGGTGGGTGAAGTTGCACTAGCAGTTTCTCTTTTCTACCTTTGTAATGCGGAGTCTTTAAACATCATCAATGAAAACAAAGTATTACAATTAAGTATTTATTTATTTAGTACTAATAAAATGAAAAGAACGTAATGAGGCAGAAACCATTGCAAATGTAGAATAGTGTGTATACTCACCACACGTAAATACATGAAATAAATGTAAGCTAACTGAAATTAAAGACAAGCATCACATATTAATTTAAAGGAGATAAAAACTGGCTGTACTTACCTGAAGTGATGAAAGGTCTATTGCGATCTAATGTGAACCACGTATACATGTGAAGGACCAATAGTGTTGTGAGTTTGCTGTAAAATTAAATATGAAATATATCGGTTGTGTCTTGCACTTGTCTCACTCATATATCCAGTTCTGCAATCCATAGTACTGCTAAATGCTGGTTGCATATCACCGAGGTGAACTATATTTTCTTCAAGATGGCTCACTAGCTTTTCAAAATAAATCCAACATAGCGATTTTTTTCAAGCAGGAATATAGACAAAAATCAAATGGTAGTTGAATCAATAAACTGAGATATTCCTGTTGTAATCCTATTGTAATAGGATATTTTATGAAAGATGCTTGATGTAATTCTCTTTTGGAGGTTTTACGTGAAATAAAAGTTAATTTTTTCTTTCGTATGAAACAGTGCTGCAGGCCAAAAATTAGCGCCCCACAGGACACATATGGCCATCGGGCCGTGATTTGGCCACCGCTGCTCTAGAGCCTTCATGAATAAAATATTAGGTATCACTTAGTTCATTTTATGTTTGTTCCCAGGGAAGGAATAATAATAACAACAACAACATTGAAAGACAAGGCTAAGTTCACACAATGGAAGTCGGATGCACATTTTCAAATCATACAGTTAGATATCTGACATTTGACTTACAACAACCAATCATATGCACATGCGTTAATGCAGGATTCATGGAAGAAATCTCTAGATGCAGATGAACACTCATTGATGCCTGTTTAGAAAGGTGGGTAGCACCCATGTGCTGTTCAGTGGTTCATGTGCTTCTGTCATGACCAGATGAATTTTCAATTTTTGTCAAAAAATGAGTGAAATGGAGGTGAGAACATCGGCATTGACAAGTATAAGAAAGACCATCATGTTGGAATGTAGTGTCAGAATTGTGCAGAAATAACATTTTGCGATGGTGAGCTTGGGAAGAATTGGTTTTGATTTTTCGTGAGGGAAATAACTCAAGAAAACAAATATAGGTAAGAGAAACTATATTGTTAACAAGTACACTTCTGTTCATATCATATGGTCTGCATGTTCAATTCTACCTTCATTAAAAAAAAAATGTTGGTAAATTTAGCCGGAACATTATCCACTGATGAAGTGGCTCAGCCATCGTGAGTGTCATTTATACCTGTGAGATTTTCTTCCAAGAAGTGTTTGTATTTAAATCCATCACTCATGCCAACATAGTTGTTAAGTACTGCAGTCACTTTCACAAGTTGTTCGTCGCAATCTGCCCTGACACGTAAAGGGCAATGGGTAGTATTCTCCACTTATTACGCGCTATATCAAAAATAAACCAACACACAGGGGTGCTAAAGTCAGCCAATAGTTAAATATCTTTCTTTTCATAAGTCAGCTGCTTTTTGCTATAGGGTTTTGATAAATTTTCCATCAACCCAAATGCTTCATCAGTGATGATGTAAAGAAGTGCACTGCAGTTCCTTTTCTAAATCCTCCCATAAACGAAAAAATGGCTGACATCAAAATAAGTGTCCAAGGAATAGAAAAGAAACTGAAATCACTCAACAGAGGAAAGTCCACTGGACCTGACAGGATACCAATTCGATTCTACACAGAGTACGCAAAAGAACTTGCCCCCTTCTAATAGCTGTGTACCGCAAGTCCCTAGAGGAACGGAAGGTTCCAAATGATTGGAAATAGCACAGGTAGTTCCAGTTTTCAAGAGGGTCATCGAGCCGATGCACAAAACTAAAGGCCTATATCTCTGACATCAATCTGTTGTAGAATTTTAGAACATGTTTTTTGCTCGTGTATAATGTCATTTCTGGAAACCCAGAGTCTACTCTGTAGGAATCAACATGGATTCCGGAAACATCAATCTTGTGAGACCCAACTCGCTTTATTTGTTCATGAGACCCAGAAAATATTAGATACAGGCTCCCAGGTAGATGCCATTTTCCTTGACTTCCGGAAAGCTTTCGATACAGTTCCGCACTGTCGCCTGATAAACAAAGTAAGAACCTACGGAATATCAGACCAGCTGTGTGGCTGGATTGAAGAGTTTTTAGCAAACAGAACACAGCATGTTGTTCTCAATGGAGAGACGTCTACATTCTTTCCGGCAGTCGTTCTTCCCGCAAACCATATGCGACTGAACAGGACAGGGAGGTAATGACAGTGGCACGTAATGTGCCTTCTGCCACACACCGTTGGGTGGCTTGTGGAGTATAACTGTAGATGTAGATATCCTAAAATTTTCCGATGTGTTTTTCATATAGAATGGTATTTATGAAAATTCATGAGTCGCTTTGTTTTCCATAAGCCTGAATGCCCCCACAAATAAAGTGATAGGCAGTCACAAAGAGGAAAAAAAAAATATTTATAACACCTTAAATTTTCTAGGTTTTGTATTCTGGCGTAATTATCATCTAAAGCTCCAATGCAATTAGGAAATATTGCATACCATTCAAATCCATGAGATATATCAATCCATTTTTCTTCATTTGGTATTAGCATTGCAATGTCTTTTGATTTCATCCAGATACCTTTACATGATTGAAGAATTATCCCATATATAGTTGATTTTCCAAATTTATGTGGATAGTGTATTGTTACCACTGAAAAATGGATAGTGTATTGTCACCACTGAAAAAACGCTTGTGAGACACATGAAGCAGAAACAGTCTGTGAAAGAGTGACTACAGCACTAATGTACTCTACCGCTCGATGACCTGAACTCTCTTGAAATTTGATCACGCTTTAGCATTTGTCACTGCAGATTGCATCTGAACTTAGTCAAATTGGTTGTACTGTTAACTGTTTTATGTTTTAGTGACTAAAGAGCCACAGTATTACTGTGGTTGAAAATTTTATTTGGAAAATGTGGTTTCTTTTCATCCAGTATAGAACTGTACCTGTTGATTCCTCCATCTTAGAGGGAGGAATGTGAGAATGAAATAAATGACACACAATGTGAGCCTTATCAAGTGGCAAAAACAAACCCCAAAAAAGATTTGCAAAACTGGCTCCAAGGAATAGAAAATGGGAAATAATTCACATTGATTATGCTGGACCATTGTGGAAAGCATCCGTTATTGAAGAAGACTAACTGGGGAGCAGAGAACAAGCAAGATTCTCTACAGAAAATTCTGATTACTTATCACCCAATGCCAAATTCGATAACTGGAAAATCACCTGCTGAACTGCTATGTGATCATCAGCCCAGGATCACTTTTTACTGATTGTTCCATCAAAAGAGGGGGCAAAGTCAAAGAAGAGTTTAAAGTTCCAGGTTGATGATCAGGTGTATGCCAAAAATTACTCAGTTTGTCAAGTGTATCATCGTGGATGATACACTTGTGAGCAGTGTGAAAGAGCCACATGGAACTGACAAAACGCATCAAAACCAACTCTTAAAATGCAACATCTGGAAGAATAGCGGGCAACGCAGAACTGAAGATGAATGGTACTTAATTTGACTGCATCCTGAACCAGCAATAGAACAGGAAGAAAATGGGCATAGGATACTTTACAGACTGAACCAGAAATGAAATGTACATATACCCTATTTGGCTGAGAGTCCCCTTGTGGGGAGTCCAGCAGCTTGGTTCAAATCTCTTCATTTGATGCCACTTCAGCAACTTGTGCATCAGTGATGATGAAATGATAATGAGCGCGCGCGCGTCCACGCACACACACACACACGTCCACGCACACACACACACACACACACACACACACACACACACACACACACACACACACACCTGAGGAGAAAATCCCCTACCCGGCTAGGACCCCTTGATCAAGAGTCAGCAATACGAAACACAAGACTATGAGATACTGATATAGAAACAGAAAACACAGAGATTGAGGGGCCACCTACTGAACTTAAGAGATCAACAAGAATGCCTTAAAATGCGGTTCACTACAGTCCGTCCTCAAATTAACTGGGGAGGAAATGTTGTATTTGAACTTTTATATAGTTTAAGAGAATTTCTATGCATATATGGAACCATCATGACTTTTAGTTTTGTGTCAATTGTTATTTTGCTATATTCTGTAGGTTACAGTTTCATTGCACAGTATTACATCAGTTTTGTTTTAATAATGTGTATATTAATATACCGGGTATTTCAAGGATTATAATTATGTGATCTCTAACCAAAGAACATATTAAACACTGTAGTGGGAACTTTGCTGTGTAGCTTGTCATTTCCACTGAATAAAAACAACAGCCTCAAACATATAAAATTGTGTTATAAAACTGAGAGGCTTTTTAGTGAAACACTGGAAATATTTATTTGTTTTGAGCACCTACAGTCTCCTACAGAGTGAGGTGACACACTTGTTAAAAGATTGACTTTCACATTTTGGTGTAACAGATTTAACAGCTCCATCTGGCACTCTAGATTTCGGTTATTTTTGGTTTACCATAACGCTATAGGTGAATGCCAGTATGGTTTCATTAAATCAGTGATTACTAGCGACCTGAAAATGTAACATCCATTTTTGGTGAAATTCTCATCTGTTTTTGGCAAATTGTAATTTTTTTTTACTTGTAAATGATTAGATGCACACTCTTAAAAGATTATCACACTTTGTGTCTGAAGAAGCTTTTATTTAAATTGACTGTTAAAAAAAAAGTGGTGATTTGAGAGCTTTTAGAAGGGAATATTTGCTTTTGCAAAAACTTCCAACAGCTTATGGTTGGCCATGGGGCATGATGGGAATTAGTATGCACATGTGCCTTGTTGTCAGCCGTTTGCACATGAAAATATCACGGTGCAGCATGCCTTAGTGTATAGCGCTTGTGAAGGTCTACTGTGCAAGAACAGCCCAACTGCAACGCAAAAGAAGTTTGCGAAAGAGTTCAAGCTGAAGACATCAGGTCCAAGTGTGCTAACAATCAAGAATTTGATTTGCAAGTTTGAGAGAATGGGCGGTGTTCGTGATGACAGTGTTCATGACGATAGTGTTCGTGACGACAGTTGTCTAAAACTGGTGAAAATGTCTGAAAATATCGAGAAGACGTGCTGTGTTTCAAACCAGACGCAGGAAATCGGCCAGACAAGCTGCACAACAGGTGGAGGTCAACCGGGAGACACTGCAACAAATTTTTGTTGAAGAACTGCATGTCTTCCCGTACAAAATTCAAATCCATCAGTCAGTAAGCCCCAGGGCCATGGAACAGTGGTTGTGTTTCGCCAACGCTATTGTCCACAGAATTGACAAAGAGGACTTTGATGTGAATATGGTTTGGTTTAGCAATGAAGCCCACTTTCATTGGAATGTGTTCATCAGTAAGCAAAATTGGCCGACTTGGGGGACTGAGAATCCATATTTTGCAATCGAGAAGTCTCTTCACCCTCAATGGGTGACTGTGTGGTGTGCAATGTCGTCTCACGGAATAATTGGTGCAATATTCCTTGATGGCACGGTGACTACTGAACTGTATGCGGAGGTTTTGGAAGATGATTTCATCCCCATTATCGAAAGTGACACTGACTTCGACAAGATGTGATTCATGCAAGATGGAGCTCGACCCCATAGAAGCAGTAGACTGTTTGATGTTCTGGAGGAGCATTTTGGGGGCAGCGTTCTCACTCTGGGGTACCCATAGGCCACTGGCATTTGCTTTGATTGGCCATACATACCATTCTACTATCCAGAATTGGCTTGGCACCGGAGTATTGGGTGTATTCATAACATTGTTGCATTTGTCACTTGAGCCGGCCACTGTGGCCGAACGGTTCTAGGTGCTTCAGTCCAGAACCGCACTGCTGCTATGGTCGCAAGTTCGAATCCTGCCTCGGGCGTGGATGTGTGTGATGTCCTTAGGTTAGTTAGGTTTACGTAGTTCTAAGTCTAGGGGACTGATGACCTCAGATGTTGAGTCCCATAGTGCTTAGAGCCATTTGAACCATTTGTCACTTGTTATTTTGCAAACCCATTTTTATGCACATCATCTTTCCAAATTGGGCTACACCAGATGTGCAATAGTAGTTGCCCAAAACTGGTTACATTATACTTATATACAGACTGTATCACACAAACTGTTCAAAACCCCACAATTGGCATGGCACCATTTCATATCTAGCACACTGATACCTTGTTATATTCATGCAATATTATTATTATTATTATTATTATTATTATTATTATTTTACAAACATTATCTTTCTAAATTAAACATCACCATATGTCGTACAATACAGTTTTGATATTTGTATCATGAAAATAAAGTAATTTCAAACTATCTCTGATAAAGTAGTTCATCTGGATACAATTCACTATGAAATGACTACGAAATGGTATTTCTTAGGTAATTTCGGATTTTTTCAGTTTGAGACAATTTGCATCTGTATTCGCATTTATCTAAATGCAAATTTTTCATGTCCCTGGTGATTACTAATTCCTTCCCTATTTCGTTCAATCCATGTTAGTGCTCAATGTTGACACAGGCAGACTTCTTGGGACATGTTAAAGAGTGCTAGAGTAGGTAGCACTGTTGTGTTGTTGTTTGTATGATCTTACGAGATCAGCTCCATGACTGCAACTGAGAATGGAATTTCTGTGATAACTCCTGGGCCTAGAGGACTTTACATTTGGCCCTAATATTGTACTGTCACAGTATTTTATCTTGAGCATGCACCTGACCTGTATTTCTGTATATATCAGTCCTCAACTGTGGACAAAAAGAGAAGATCAGGAGATGCTCCAGAGGTTTGAAATCTGGTAAACAATCAATCCAGTTTCTTGGCCAATGTGCTGGAGCGTTGTAGTAACAAAATCTTTCACAGTGACATCCGTCTTAAAAAAAACTTACTCGATCTACCTATACCGAGACATATCACTGTAAGCTTTGTTCACAACTGCTACTCATCCAGTAATTGGTCAGCGTACATTATCATAATATCATGAATACAATAACATTTGGTGGAAGTGGTTGGGGGTGGAATTAGGCAGCAAAAAAGCTGAAACTATGTTTTACGAGTGGATGCTGAAAAGTAGTGCCTCTGAATTTTTTTATGTGAAAAATCTTAAGCTTTTTAAATAAAACAAATGTTATTAACATTCTACAGCTTCATTCTTTGTGTCTATGTATTTATATCTCAACATAGTCATCCTGGCGACGAACACATTTCTCCCAGTGAGACCAGTTTGTTGATACTATCACTGTAGAATTTTGACTTTGTTATGTTAATTATTTTTTGGTGCTAAGTCTTTTTTCTGTCAGTGTATACTCACAAAAATTACAGATAAATTTTAAAAAATATCTAGTAATGGGTATTGTCAGCTCCTGGCTCCTAGAGAACAGGTTATTTCCCAACTGTGACAAGACCCACAGTGTATACGGTTTCTGGCACACAACTCTGTACAAGCAAAATTTTAGTGTCACTGGATGACCAAATAATCAGTAATGTCAGTCATTTTAATTTTGACAGAAAATAAATGTGAAAATTTTCTTGGCTGTATCACATTCAGTATCTCTTGTAGAAACTTAGTACTGTGGTCTATAATGATGAGAATAATCTGCACTGTCACTGACATTGAAATCTAAAAGCTTATTGTCATTCTATTATCTCCAATAATATACTATATAAAGCACTGTGCTTCCACAATGAATATTTTTAACCCAGGGAAGCAAGATTCGGAACATTCAGGCCATTCTGAATTTTCATGATAGCAATATAACAACCAGTGTGTGTGTGTGTGTGTGTGTGTGTGTGTGTGTGTGTGTGTGTGTGTGTACTCTCATATGGTATTTGTTTTTGATAATATTAACTGCAGAATTCACTCAACAAAGAGTTGACAGAAAAATTATTTTCACTTCATTAACACGTCCTTAATCGTCGTGGAGAAAGTTGTGCACTATCCTGCAGGTTCCATTATCAGTAGGATTCCAGCAGAACTTTAATATGTGGCTAATACATCCAGCTATTCGAATTTAAGTTGAAAGGCTTTTTTGAGGCACATTCATTTTATTCCACACAGGAGTTTATCACAGTAGTTTACAATTTTATACTGTGCGTTATTTATTTGTATATACTATCAGAAATATTGTGTTTTGAGGTAATTTTTAAGTTTTTGTCAGCCTTCAGTGAGTTATGTATTGACTCATTTCTTTATTACATGGCTTTTGCTCAAATGGCCATATAGAACCTGAGAAATTAGTGAATGAAACTGGATGATGCACATCAGCAAACTTGTTTCAAGTTCAGTGCATAACTTTCTTATAATGTCTGTATACTCTCAAAAATCTGCAGAAGTTGATTTTATCATTCCCAAATTTTGCAGCTGATGTCATCCAGAAATTCATTGATATGCTGATGGATTATATTCTTTTGCTTGCATAGCATTCATTATATTCAGCAAGTGAGAAACCAAATAAATTTTTCTGTTGAATTGTGCAGTGTACAGGGCAAACATGCACGTCAAAATTCTTCAGTTTGCTTTCATACTCCCAACTAATGTTTTCTCAAAACCAGACCAAAAAAACTACCTCCTGTGATGTGGCAGTAAGTTCAAAGGGTTGGTTAGAGAGAGAGAGAGAGAGAGAGAGAGAGAGAGAGAGAGAGAAAGAGAGAAAGAGAAATGCTGTTTGTGATATTTGTTGTTAGTTATTCTTCTACATGTAGTAACTTGTCATTTAAGTACATTACAGCTGTTAACAATAGAATTCAAAATGACAGTGAGCTTACAAAAAATGTATCTGATTCTCACACCAGTCTTCTCCTAGGTGACCTGTGTCCAGCAAATAAAGAAGCATTTTTTAATGAAATCATACCAGTAATGCAAGTTTTCCAACCTAAAGTCACAATTTTTATTCAAACAAAAGTGGATTTCTTTCATACTACTGCTGTCAATTACAAATAATTTTATCAGTTTAAGTGATAATGTTTTGACAAACTGTCTTATAGGTCAGTAGCTATTGCCTTCATTTCACCACAGACATATTTATCAAATCTGCCACATGATTTTCTGCACAATAATGATCTAAAGTGAATTTACTACTGCTGTTTAGTATTTTATGGCACACTGAACATTTTGCGTAACCATTCATGTCCCTGCATGTTGCATTAAAAGTTGTTGGTGAATGTGTAGTCATTGCTACTTGTTTTGCCTGCTATCTCTAATTGGATTTAAAATCTTTGATGCAACAGCTAACATGTATAACAGCTGCGGAATATTATTAGTCTGGAATGTATGATGATAAACACATTTAGTCTGGTCCTATTGGAGGTGTTGTGCCATTGCCTTCCCCTGACCTTTGAATTGATTCACTCAATCAGTTATTGGGGATCTGCAGATCATCATGGACTCTAAAACTGCAGTGCAGCTTGTGTGTGTGTGTGTGTGTGTGTGGGGGGGGGGGGGGGGTTTCATATCATTGCCAGAACTGAAAGAAGTTAGAAGTAACAGAAAGAAAAATCATTGGGACAAGTAGCAATAGAACCCTAGACCTGTAGATTTGTAGTCTGACATTCATCCACTGAGCCACTCATTTAAATGCACTACAGTAATTAACAATAATATTTCACCACAAGTGGAAGATGACACCTGACCTTCCTTTTTCTTTATGGTGCCAAAAATACACCAATGAAGCACATCATTAAGATCACCTGCTTAATAGCTTGTTTGTCTGTCTTTGGAACAAAACACATCACTGACTTTGCGTTTCAGGGAGCCGAGGGTTTCTTGGTAGGTTTGTGGATGTATGTGGCATTAGATGTCGGTGCACAGGTCATGTAACACGTAAGTAATTGGCTGCTGATCTGCGTACAGGGTGTTGGCACTCGATAGCGACCTAGATGGGTTCCACAGGATTTACGTCAGGCAAATTTTGTCATTGGGACATCAATGTGAGTCCACTATAATACTCCTTAAACCTTTTCAGCATGGTTCTGGCTCCAAGACACAGACAATTATACTGCTGAAAGATGACCCCACCATCAAGGAAGACATCAAGCATGAAGGGATGCAGGTGGTTCGCAGCAGTCAGCGTATGTTTGATTACTACCGCAGGTCCTATGCAGGCACAGGAGAATGTCTCCCACAGCATAATACTGCTCCCAGCAACCTATGTCCATGGCACCCTGCACATTTTGAGCCGCCCTTCACCTCGATAATGGCATTTGTGGAGATGACCATTGACATAGTGCAGCAGAAATGTGATTCAGTGGGATTCTCCCAAAGAGCCAGCACGTTTCTGTTGATCAACAGTCAAATCCCAATGGTCCTGTGCCCACTGCAGTTGTAATTGAAGATGTGATTGGGTCAACATGTGGGGATGTTCTGCTGTGGAGCTATGTGTTCAACCATGTACAGTGAACAGTGTACTCTGAAACACTTCTGCATGCAACAGCATTGTGCTCTGTATCCAGAGATGCCACATCTCACCACCTATCTTACTTTACAGAGCAGACAAGCCTCCAAAACCTGCATCCTGTGAAAAGTCGTGGATGTCCAACCATTTAGTGCCCAGTGACAGTTTCACAGTCCTTCTACCTCTTTCCGTAGATGCTCACAACAGTAGCATGTGAACATTCAAACAGCTTTGCTGTTTTCAAGATACTTCTTCACAGGCTCTGTGTGGTGATAATCTGGCCTTTGCCAAAGTCACTTATCTCAATGGATTTTCCTATTTGCAGCCCATATCTGCTTGTGTCTGCTCCACTTGCATACTTTTATTACTGCATCATGTGCCAAAATACCACCAGATAGGATCCAACATCGAGGCCAACAGTGGTCATAATGTTTTGGCTCATCAGTGTATGATGTATGTGCTCACCACAAATACAATATAAAATGTGAAACATAACAAACTCCACCTAATGATAAGACACGATTGTAACTGTAGTAGACAAATGAAATTAACAGATGTAGAAAATTGTTGTTATACAAGGGTTGGAACTTTAATAGTGGCAACTATTTATTTACAGCTTGTACAAAATAGATACGTGTTTCAGAGTTTTACTGACCTTCAGAGTAGTCATCAGCATTGTGTATAACCCATTGCCAGCAATGTAGAAGTCGTAGGATACTCTTAGCAGTGCCAGTTGTGTTGACAGTTCGAGTGGCACGGTCTATTGCCCGACGAATTTGTAGCAGTTCTGAAGCGAATGCCGTGAAGTGTTTACTTCAGTTTAAAAATCGAGTTGAACTTACGAGGGCTTACGTCAGGGGAGCACCGTAGGTGGTATAGCACTTAGCAGCCTGATCAGTCAAACAAATCAGTAACAGCTTGCACTGTATGTGCTTGAGCATTGTCCTGCAGAATGATGGTCAGGTCCTGCAGAAAGTGTATCACTTCTGTCTCTATGCTGTTTATTTTTCAGACACAACATACGACCAGCTTAGAGACAGAAGTGATACATTTTCTGCAGGACCTGACCATCATTTTGCAGGACAATGCTCAAGCACATACAGTGCAAGCTGTTACTGATTTGTTTGACTGATGGAGCTGCTAAGTGCTATACCACCTACTGCACTCCCCTGACCTAAGCCCTTGTGAGTTCAACTCGATTTCTAAACTGAAGGAAACACTTCATGGCATTTGCTTCAGAAGTGCTGCAAATTTGTCGGGCAATAGACCACGCCGCTCGAACTGTCAACACAATTGGCACTTCTAAGAGTATCCTATGACTCCCACATTGCTGGCAGTGGGTTACACACAATGCTGGTGACTACTTTGAAAGTCAGTAAAACTTTGAAACACACATAAGTTTTGTATGAGCTTTAAATAAATAGTTGCCACTATTAAAATTCCAACCCTCATAGATCATATCAAAAACCAGTGTTTTACTGACAGACTAATCTCTTTAAACAGGGAAAGACCTCTGTGGCTCCCTCTTTTAACATATATAAGTAAGTTTTGCTGCAAAGAACTTTCAAGGACACTGCAAAAGAAAGACAGTAATCAATGTAAAGATAAAACCAAATGCTGGTTGTGTGGAATTATTGCTATTGAAGTAAACAAACAAAAATGTGTCGTTTCACTGGCAGCATTGGTAATTTTGGAATAAGTTTTATACATATTCATAAGAATTAATATGTTTCTGCTTCAGTTGCAATTAATTTTGTCTAGTAAAACTGGCGGACATGAATAAGTGTCGTGAATTCTCATTGTACTGCATTGTATTGCATTGTTTCTTAATTGTATTTCATTTGACTTTATAAATTACTTGTTTGAATTTAAAACAGTTTTATATCATAAACTAATCTTCTGGTTACCTCATTAGAATGAAGACCCTATGATTGAAGTAAATTTCACATCTGTTGAAATCTTGCTGCAAGATAACATCAACAACATCATAGTTTTGAGCTGCCTGATCTTTGTTAATCAGTTTCTCTTACATACACTCTACGCTTTCATCCATGTATGATCCCTTTAACACAATTTTTATTCCCGCATTGTAAGTGTGTGATTAAATTGAAACGTTTAGACGATTTATTAATCATTGTCATAGTCTAACAACAGCTAGATTCATCAGCCAATATAACTATGCTACAACTAAAATAGAACCTGTGTCATAAAATGAAAATTTTGGAATTGTTTGCTGTTGATATCCCTTGCATAAAGACTTTTTCAGCAGTCTAGACAAAATTTTCTCAATTGGTTGCTCAGTCGCAGTCTTAATACCTGCTAAATCTATTAGTATATTGTGCAGTACTGAATGTAGATACAAATCGGAAAATCTGCTATGGCATCATTAAATTCAAAAATTGAGTTTGAATCATTGATACTGTAGGGACTTTGGCCTACAAATACAATATCTAAAGGTCATGTATGGATTTAATTTGTGCTTGATAGATGGTTGCCATTGAACAAACAGAAAAAGACAAAGATCTTGAGTATTTTTAACTTTTAAGTGTGAAGGACTGGAAAATGACATGATACTGAATTTATATATTTTGTTTCAGATATGTCATAACAGATCTGGGGAAATCAATCCAAAGAAAATAAGTGCACTTGTTGATGCATATGTTACAAAGTACAGATACCTGAAAAAGAAGCAACTTGGTTCCCAGAGAAAACAGTCAAAACCGTAAGTTAAAACTTGAATTTGACTTTTATACTGTTTTTTTACCAAATATCATGAAGTAGTATATTTTTGATCAAGTAATGAATGTGCATGTCCTTGAAAATTGATATTTGTGATTGTTAATGGAATGGAATCAAGTGTGCTTTTAATCGAAGCTGTAATTTGGCCGTGGAGGATAACTTTAACTGTGTATAGTACTGCATGCAAATTTTCTTACATAATGCACTTGGATCATTCCATGTCAAATTGCCATATTCTGGAACATTTTCCTGCTCGACCATCATGGATTTTGATGAAATTTTATGTGAACATTCACACATTCCTGATTGCAAATTGGTAAAGTTTAACATTCATCAAAGTAATACTGACTAAGGTAGTCACTTGTTTGACTTGTGCATGACTCTACGCAGTGAGAGCGTGAATTTCTGGTGACCTAGAGCTGTTAAATATCTAGGTTAATATTTTGTTGAAAGAAATTAAATTTGGCTGTCTTGTACAACTTTATGCTATCTCTTAAGAATAGTAATGAAAAGAATTTTATGAAACATATACAGTCAGATAATTTTGAACAAAAACACCCAAAAAAAAAAAAAGGCACCCAAAAACATTTTGATGT